>NC_143563.1:79057307-79358269 GCF_054136105.1 Typopeltis vanoorti | reverse complement strand
TTTACTCTTGCCCATGTGTCTTAAAAACACTTTCTCAATTAGTCATTAATCAGTATGCATTAAATCCTTTTTATGTATTAAACACACATGCAGTTCTTAGCAGTTAGTGATGTCCTAGGAATTTATTGAGTGTAGATTTCATGTTTTTTTTTTTAATTAACTACAACTGAACATAATCAGAGGAGATATCTTGTATACATATACATGTTTCCAACAAATAGCTTCTGTCTGCTGAATTAAAGGCTTGTTTGTAGTCTATAAAGCACACAGAAAGACTTGTTTTTCAAAATCTCATCAGGTTATAAATTCTTTCTCTTACCTTCCATGTGTGGTGTGTGTCACACACACACTGGAGACTGTTCCAACTACAGAAAACACATACAGAATAAACAGACAAAACACATTTGGGAGGTAGATTAGTGTGAGGACATATAAAGAAAATTGGTCTGTACAGTGAGTGACCATGCAGGGTAGTTTGGTGCAAAGTGTGAAGTGATTCTAAAACAATATCTTGTTTTAGATCACTTAACATTCATTGGAGATAATATATAACAATAAATAAAATGGATGTACAAAACTGCACCAATGCTTGACTATCTGGCAACTTATTTTTTTTCATAATTGTGACAAATGTAAACATGATATTCTCGCATATAAGCCTGTTTTTCCAGACAAACAGCATCTATAAGTAATGGATTCAAATCTCACTTAATAGTATAGATATTTGTAAATATCTTTACACAGAGCTGATTTCCATCTCGTGTGAAGAGAAGGGGTTAACATCCACAAAAAGATAAGCATAGAAAATCAGTACTGTGATCGCTTAAGGATGCTTTATATATTTATTTGTATTTTCTATTTTTATGTATTCCAAAAACACTGTTCTACAGACCAAACATGGAACTTTTCTAAAGCCACTTTCCATGGCACTGGTATAAGTAATAATGTACTACAGCCTTTCACGAGACTTTCATTAAATAAAATAAATACCGCATTTGCTGGCGTCTTATACGCACCCCCCCCTTTTTTTTTGTACACATTTTTTAGGAAAAAAACTTTATCACTAAATATTATAATGAATTTACAGTATTTCAAACATAAAGTAATAAGTAGGTCTATTTTCAACAAATACCTAATCTAACTAGGAAAGAGTACCCACCTTTTAATCATCAAAACCCAGAAATTCATCTCCAGAGCTAAATGAAAAGACACTTGAAACCTCTTCTAAATCAGAATCCTCATGCAACAAATTGTCCTCTATACCATCCAGTGCATTATTAATTCCACTTCTTAAATGATTTAACCACTGTCTCAGTTTTCACAGCATCCCATGAAGCTCTGACACACTCACAAGTTTGCGAAATTCTAGGCCTCTTCCTTCTTTAATTCCTGATGGCATTACCTCAAAATCTGAGGACTGCATCCATTCCACTTCTCCTTCATAAATCCCTTAAATAGTTTATTAATACAGACATCTAAAGGTTGAAGCTGACTAGTTAGACCTCCTGGAATTACTGCTGAGTTTTCAATTTCTTGAGTTTTTTGTAACATCATCTGTTCTGTGAGAACGAAACTGATCCCATACTAGCATGACAGCCTTCTTCAACAGTCCACCAGGGTGCCTAGACCAAATTTTATCTATCCATAACTTCATTCCTCCTCCATCCATCCAGCCTTTTGCATGAACATGTACAAACACTCATTTAAGCAGTTTTTCTTTGGGTAGTATCTTCCTTTTAAAAATCAATAGTGGTGGCAATTTTGTCCCATCAACACAGCAGGATAAAACAACTGTGTAGTGAGTTTTTTCGTGCTGCGAAGCTTTAATAGCAATACTTTTAGTGCCCTTGGAATCTATAGTTTTGTTTGAGGGCACATCAAAAGTCATCGGAACCTCGCCCATGTTTCCTATTTGCACAAGTTCAAAATTTTCTCGTTTCCTTGCGTTAATGACGAATCAATGAAATTCAATAATTTTTTTTCTTCATATTCAGCTGGCATCTTTTGTGATATTTTTGTTTTAGTCCACATACATAGCTGGTTTCTCTTCATGAATCTTGAACACCATGATGTTGATCCAGTAAAGTTGGCGATCCCTGTGTTAGTGGCTATCACTTTCGCTTGATGAATAATCATTTTTGTAGACACTGAAAGTCTCGCTTTTCTGTGGTCAAAAATCCAAGCATTCAGTTCTGCCTCAAGTCCTGACTATTTTGCAGTTCCACTTCGTAGGTTATGTTTACTGCGAGTTGCTTTTTTTAAATCCTCTTCCTGACTCCGCCACGTTCTTATCATTTTCTCAGTTGGGGGTGGTCCGAAATGCCTATCTGCAGCCCTGTTTCCATGTTCTTCAGCATACGCAATCACATGTAGTTTGTATGCAATATTGTAACAATGCCGACATTTTTCAGTCATAATTTGCCAAGAAATTTAGAGAAAATTTAACGTCAGAAATTTATCACCATTCACAACTGCGACAACAATTGGAAAGTTTAAACGAACAGGACACAGCTGTGATTGTCGATGGCAGTGCATGTGCATCCACTGAACTCTATTGTCAGTGTTTCTCAAAGTGTGGTACGTGTACCCCTGGGGTATGTGAAAAGTTTTCAGGGGGGTCCATGGTAATTTTCGGCTATGCATCATTAACGCATAGAATAAAATTCAATGTATCCGTGAAGTTTGGGATCGTAAAACGTTCCATTGTATCACTGAATAAGGTACAGAGACATCTGCAGGATGTGCAATATGTTTCTCAAACAAACAGTGCAATTAGAGACAAGTGGGATAAAAACGGCACTAACTAATGAATCGCATGTCCCCCTCCCACAGAAAATGCTGTATGACTCAAGCAAAACCATATGTTGCCGGTGCAACATATGGTTTTGTTTGAGTGAATGTGTTAAAATGAAGAAAGATATAGTGAATGTGTTTCAGATATTATATAAGGAATTCGGTTGAAGAGAATTAGCATTTCAACTCAACTGTCATCTTGTCTTTGTCATTTAGTAGCACGATCTTTTGTTAATACTGCACCAATCATATGAACGCGGATGTCTGAAGTTTGAGAAACACTGCTCTACATAACTGGAATGCTCTCACACACCACAAGGAAGCAATAAAGAAATCGTGTAACTCGGAACAGAGAAAATTTCCAGAAATGAAAATAATAAAAAACTGAATATCGATGTATAAGACGCACCCTGTTTTTCAGACCTATTTTCAAAGGAAAAAGTGTGTCTTTATTATTACTATTACTACGGGCAACTCCAGGGAGTCATTAGACTCATCGAGGGAGGCCCCAAATCATGTTCATCACAACTATTTGACATTCATACAGTATCTATCATACCTCGCCTTAAACTCATTCACTGTCACAGCATCCACCACAGACTCAGGGAGCGCATTCCACTCATTCACTACCCTAAAAGTAAAGAACCCAGCTCTAACACCTTTAGTAACCACACTTTTGCCCAGTTTCCATGGATGTCCCCTAGTCCTCCCACAACCAGCCCTGTTCTCAAAAATATCTTCTGAAATAATTTTATAGAAACCCTTCAGTAATTAGAATGTCTCAATCATATCTCCCCTCCTCCGCCTATCAACCAATTTTTGCAATCCACAAATCCTCAACCTGTTCTCATACGGTTCATTCCACAGACCCGCTATCATCTTGGTCACTCGCCTCTGGATCCTCTCCACCTCCTCCCCATCAAGAAGAAACCTAGGTGACCAAATCTGAGCACAGTAGTCGAGATGGGGTCTTATCAAGGCTCGATACAGAGGAACAATAACTTGCTTGTCAACGTATTCTTCAGCAACCAAGTGATTTGATGAGCTGATTTGGCCACTTTTGCAATGTGTCCCCTAAATTTCAATTCCTTATCCACCAACACTCCTAAATCTCGTGCCTCATCAATTTCCTGGAGCATGGTTCCACCAATGCAGTAAACTGCCGCCAATCTTTTCACCCCAAAATGCATAACCTTACATTTTGCCACATTAAATTGACATCCATTCTCCTTAGCCCAGACCTCCAATCTATCCAAATCATCCTGCAAAATTTTGACGTCATCTGCATTCACTACTGCCCTACCCAACTTCGCACCTTTATGCCAGCAAATACGGTAAATAAAAATAATAACACAACTGTGGCAACCAAATATGCGGTGATTTTTTGTTTTTAAATGACAGCAGGATTCTAGTTTATTTAACCCTTCAGTAAACCTGAGCTTACTCAGGTTACTGACATACTATTAGTATACAACTTTTTGCGAGTGAAATTCACAAAAAAAAGTAACTTGTATTACATGTTGTGGATATGAAGTAATACTTCATAAAATATAATGCTTCAAACTAGTTCTGAATTTTAAATTAAATTCTGACAAATTAATTTCCTTTTTGGAAAGAACATAAATACATTATTCCCTCATTCAACAGAAGAACAATTTTTAGGTCAGTTAATCAAAGGGTTAGATTAACTATGGTGCTGTATAAGAATTCGCTCAACACTAACCCATTAGAGGGTCTGCAAATCAAAGGTTCATTCATATGTAGGGCAGATAACTGTAACTGAAAATCGCATGCATTCATAAATGTAATTGCAAGATTTCTTTCATGTCATCCATGACAGTGAAATATGCTTTAACAAACAAAACTCAACTGCTGCTTCATGTTTTTTTCTCCCCTTTTCAGTGAAGAAAGAAAGATATTTACTTTGTTTAAAATATGATCATCTTATTATGAAAAGAGTAAAGAACACCTTTAAAAGCTCTGTGGATTCTGTTTATGGAGTATCTCGTCTACGTGTCAAATCTAAAACTGTTGTCCATATCCTGTTTAACTCCCAAATTTCTTGTTAAACTATTAGGATGAATGGTAGGTTTTGGCTGTATTTTTAATCTTACAGAACACTTTTCATGTAAATCAGATGCAGTTTAATGTTTCTATGATATGGAAGTTCTTTTAGCAAGATGTGCACAACTGCCAAACATGTTACATAACTTTCACAACCAAAAGCACTGCATGTGCCAAATATTGGTAAGGAAGGTTAATTGTATAGCATAAGGTAAAGCTTTTATGTTAAAATTCCACATAACTACTTTCACCAATGTAGGAGTTACAACTGTTGTCGTTTTTCAGTCTGATCAAAGGGAACAAGTCATCATACTGAATGCACTACAGAGGCACTTCTGTTGGCTACAGAATATACTTAAGTGTTGAGGGGGGGGGGGATATATTGATAAATTCAAATTTAATTTATATAGATCAGAAAGAATGCATAATGCTTGTAATGGGCCACACAAAGCATACAGCCTCATTCTTTGGAATATATATTGTCTGATGGTTTGGGGATGTACTGTTATCTTGGGATAATATAAATTGACCGCTTACAATTGGATATCACTATTGCAAAGAATGTATCTTATTGGGTCTTTTTGCACTGTATTGATAAACACAGTGGTGGGATAGCAAAAGTTCTAACAGGGCAATTTAGAAAGTTAGAATAAAGACATGATTTAGAAAAGAAGGCAATACTTCCATTCTGTTGGGTCCCAAAATGATTGATGAGGAGAGGGGAGATTTATGGCAACGAAAATGCATGTTTATGCAAAGCAAAATTAATTAAACTTAAAGCTTATCCAGTTTCATTTACAGTAGAAGAGTACTTGGGTTGTTTTGAATAATGGCCAAAGCAATGAAAGCTGAGAGCAGTGTATTATATCTGTTAATTGCAGATGTTCTAGAAGGTTTGTCTTGCACGTTTCCAAGAGGGGGAAAACCCTACCCTACCGCTTCTGCACAAGACCAGCTAACTTCCCTTAAGCTGAAAAGCCCTTATAAATGGTTTCTTGCATCCTAGATGAGATATAAACCCCTGGCTTTCTAACTGCACTATAGAGGCTCTCAATGGAGGGACAGATATATATCAAAGAAATCAGGTAAAAGCTGAAACAAGAAAAACTTAATTACATAATGTCGCCAAAGAATATAAATTAATCTGAACTGTATTTAACGTTACAGTAACTTCTGAATTTGGCATAAGAGTTCTTTGTTATAAAATGGTGACATTTCAGCGAGATAATGAATTTGATACAATTCGAATTGCTGTATATGAGAGGAAAGGAGAAGATAAAATTTCAGAAAAAGTACTGAACAGAGTATTAATCGTTTTTTCGTTAGTTTAGATTTCTGTCTATTACTCTATATTAGTGATGACTCACATTTCAACTTTCAGTCCCTCTTGATAAGTTCATGAGAAGAAAAGTAATCAAATAAAAATTAGATGAAAATATGTGACTGGCTCTAGTACGTGATATGAAATCATTTAATCAATCGAATATTGCCTTTTTTCCTTTCTTTCTATTTCTTCAGTATTTCATGCCCCCCCCCCTGCTTTATCAATAATTAGGTGGGATAAGACTCGAGTGTTTTTTCACAAACATTTCTATGTGAACAAAGTACTACTGTGATATATGCAAAATAAACACATACATCCGTATAAATACACACTTTACAGTAAGCCATTTCTTTCGTGATCAACTAACGACAAAGCGACATTCAACATGACAAACCACAGTCCAGGGCTAAGCCTACCTTCGAAAATATTGTTATGGAATGAATATAGAAAAATTTCACAAACAACGAAGATAACAAAAACGGGTTATCGCTTGTTATGACACTACAAAAATAAGATATACAAAGACTGGTATAATAAAAAATAATGATTTTTCAAACTTACACCTTGTCGTTCCTTCCCAAACACGCTTGCCCAACTCTTCCGGAAAATCTTCTAACCCTACAACGTGTTAACAGTCTACATCCGGGTGCCCTCCCAGAACAATTTCACCTAATGGAAAATCCGTTTAAATCAGAGAATTGTCTTTAAATAACAAATAATTTATATATTTTATTATAAATATTCTTTTCAAAAATCAAAATAATTAAATTTGATAAACATTTAGGAATATGTATTGAGTGTATTGTAATACGAACTGAATTAATTTCAAACAAACATGGCGGGGAAGAGAGTGTTGGTGTGCGTAAAAAACATGCAAAAATTTGCTGTTGCTTTTTGTAATACGGTAAGAATATGAGTGACGATAAAATACTCATTAAAGACTATTATTAGTTTGTTGATTATTTTCCTAGTTGGAATGTTAGTTATAGAAAAGATGTGATGAACATCAAATTGGAAGGTGAAGTTGAGATCATCAGCTGGCATCCAGAATCATTTCTAATTAATTGTTCTCCTTGGAATTTAGATATTCATTAATCAATTTTTAATGATTTTATATTTATTAGAGAAAAGTTTTGAGCAGTGTTACTACCTTCAGAATTTTCGATCTTAGCCTAGAAAATAACATCCTCTCTCGGGAGATCCATTTTTCACTAGGAAATTATTACAAGGAAATTTTTCTTATGTAATTACCTACTAGTTAATAATAATATTATTATTAACAATCCTCCATGGAATCCGACTAATCATTAAACTTGACGGAGGTTGCATGCAATCAGTGGCAGAGGTCATAATTATTATTATGCCTTAAACTGTTTTTACTCGGCACACTCCACCTACCATTCTCCATATAAACATGGATAGTGGCAAATAAGTTTTCCCACCACATTCTTATAAAACTTCCAGGAATGGTCTTTCTTATTCTTCAACTTCACAACTCCCTGTGAATATTCTTAAAAAATTAATCTCATCAAATCAACCTAATCCTGGAACAGTGGTGCTAGATACCTACATACTGATGCTTAGTAGAGAAAACTCACATCCAAAAGGATTAGAAAGTTCGTAAAATTGTTCCACATCACATAGACTGGAAGATAAGATTGAGGCTAAAAATTATAGGTTGGTCTGGGGATTCTGGTTAAGCTGTTGGAGAGGTTGCTGACGATAAGATTCAGAATTGGGTTCATAATAGCAGTATTCTCTGTGAAGATCAACATGGGTTTGTTAAGGGGAGGATCGTGATTCAGCTTGTAACTAAATTGGAATCAACTAGTGAAATGAATAGGTCATTGGTTGTCAAATAGGTATCAATGAGTTGTGTATGGGAGAGTGGTATCCCAAATGAGGAAGGTCACAAGAGGTGTGCAGCTGGAGTTCATCATCATATTCCTGATATATATACATATATATCCTAAGGTGGGGGGATATATATAAACATGATATCATGATAGTACTACATGAAAGTGTTACACCATTATTAACTTCCAATCAACATGTTTCCTCCAAATTAATCTGTAAGACACCAACATTATTGGATCTTACATTTCTGTCTTTTAATACACTCTTTACTGTATCAATCCACCACATCTTATGTGGTGGATTGACGCAGATTGATGAGACCTCAAAAAAAGGTCGAAACCGGTCAGGGTAGTGACCTCTCATAATGTAGAACAGTAATACATCTCCTAGGAGCTGTGTTTTACATTATGGGAAAATATTAAGAACTGATCGGATCTTGCTCCACCTTTACTACGAGTTGCCATGGCATTGCACTACCAGGCGTTGGCTTAAGCTTAGACTTGCTGAACTTTATTTATTTATGTAGTTTTTCTATATTCGGCATGAAACTCTTAGATTAGATTCCCTATCTGTGCGTTTCTTATTCGGCTAAGAAATAATGTGGTATTCAATATCCACTTAATTTTGAATAATTACTCTAGAATATTTTGCCACCTTCCTGTTATTTCTTTTTTATATTCTTACCAAAATCTTCCTACGACTTTTGTTTAGCTAGTTTTAAACAGTGCTTCACATTCTCATATTTTTCTCTGTATTCTCTATGAGCGCAAGCTCTGTTACTTGCTAAGAACTTATGATTATACATACTTCCTTCTTTTCCCTGATGGCCTCTTTAATTTCTGAATGTATCATGGAGTTCTTATTTTTTTTTTATCCTTACTGACAACATGTCTTCAGGGTTTTCCACTGAATCTCTAAGCTTTGGTTCTTGTTTTCAAATGCTTTCATTTTTTCTTGAATGATGTTTAGTGTATTTTAGTGTACAGTTTACCTCTGAAACTTCTCAACTTTGATTCATTTTAAAAGTTTCTTACACACTCTTCTTTGCAGTATGTAGTTCAGTTTTATCCTGCTCAAAACTAAATAGTTTTGAGCAGGATCTTTCTGCCCCATTCCCTATTTTGAATCCTCTGTGTACTCTTGTGTCCTGAACCAGCAGAAAAGCATTGCAATTAACAGTAACATAGTCAATGAGACTTTTCTTCTACTTATTATTATTATTATCATCATCATCATCAACAGACCTGTGAAGTCGAGACTCATCGTGGGAGGTCTCACGCTGACATTCACATCTCATCATACCTTGACTTAAATGCATTCACTATCCCTACATTCACCAAACTCTCAGATAGTGTATTCCAATCACCCACCACTCTCCATGCAAAAAACCTACTCCTTATCTGCTTGCTTACACCCACCATATACAGCTTCCAGGGATGGCCCTCTTTCTTCCCCATTCTCCAGATATTCTATGAAAAATCTCATCCATGTTAATCTGGATGGGATTTTTCTCCTTTCCAACTTATACGTCTCGATCATGTCTCTCTCTCTTCTTCCTTTTATCCACTAGGCCCTGTACTTTGTATTCTCTAATCTGTTCTCATACTTCGCATTCCAGTGATATTTCAATCATATCTGAATCCTCTCCAACATCTCATCATCCTTTTGAAATCCTGGTGACCAACTCTGTGCACAGTATTCCATGTGTGGTCTGATCAAAGTCTTGTACAATAACATCCTTATTTCTCCATGACAGTGTTCTCCACATCATTCCCTTAATCATTGTGTTGTTCTCATAGTTTTAGCAGAATGTCTACAAAATGTCAAGTCGCTATCCACCATCCCCTCCAGATATTTCATCTCCTCCATGTCCTGTAAAATATCACCACCAATCGTATACCCTGCATTTCAAAATTTAAAACCTTACACTTTGCAACATTAAACTGACATCCCCACATACACTTGTTCATTCAAACAGTCTGTTTAGGTCCTCTAGCAAAGCTACAACATCTGCTCTACATCTCATACCAGTCCCTCAACTTTTCATCATCTGCAAACAACCGTATATCCCATTTGAGCCCTTTTCAATGTAATTTACATGCAAAAAGAGAACAATGGTCCCAAAACAGACTCCTCGGGCACACCACTAGTGAATTTCCTCTTCTGGGATATCACTCCTCTGTACCAATCAGACAGCCAGTCTCTAATCCAGCATACTAATCTACTATCCAACCCCCATCTGTTCCAATTTAACTACTAGTTTGTCATGTGGCAATCTGTTGGAAAGCCTTTGCAAAATCTAAATATTCTATTGTATGTGCATCTCCCTTGTCCAATGTATTTGTCACCTTGTTATAATAAGTAAGCAGATTGCTAAAACACGACCTTCCTTTAGCAACCCATGCAGTCCAGAGAATTCTACTGTTCTCAACCTAGTTCTGAAACCTTGTCCTCACTTGTTCCCCCAACACCTTAACAACTTTGGACAAGCAGATTGGTCTCTAATTCAAAGCCTTCATCTTATCACCACCTTTATGAAGCAGAACAATTTTTCCACTTTTGAACCCTGACTGATCTAATTCTCCTGTTAAAAATATAAGTTAAAGCTGTTGTTAATCCCCTGGAACATACCATCAAGTCCTATATCCTTGTTGACATCAAGTTTACTAAATTCCTCATATATCTCCTGCTCACTGACCATGAGTGGTTTCTTCCTCCCATTCCCACTGCTCTCAAGTTCTGCATTATGTTACAATCACAAGGATGGAATACTTTAATGAACTGCTCATTAAACATCTATTATATCCTCCTCGCATTTATCATTCTCCCCTTATCACTGACCAACATCATCCTCGCATAAGCATTCTTTCTTGTCCTGGTCATGTATCGAAAAAGCTCCCTTGGATTTCTTTTAGTGTCATTTGCTAACAGCTGCTCGTACTAGACATTTGTTACCTTACTGAGTCACATTCCTTACTTGCTCTTTGTACTCCTCATGCAACTGATCATTGCCACTCATCTTGTGCTTCTTCCACAATGCGTTTTTCTTCTAGATTGCATCCTCTTTGGTCATCCATTTTACACCTACCTTATTTAATTTCCTAACTTTTGGAATACACTCAGTCATTGCCTCTGCCAGATGGTTCCTGAGTAGACACCTAGCAACTCCCCTACTAAACATTTCATCCTATCCACCTCCATTTCACACCATACTGCTTCAAAACCACTGTCAGTATTTGCTCCTTGCATCCTTACCCTAAATGGGCTCAACTCCTCTGCCATCTTCAATAACACTTCTCCTACCTTTTTATTTGTCTGTCTTCATGAAAGACTACATATCTCGCTATCTCTATTCCTGTTTAAACTAAACATGTTTGGTCGTTTTATAATTAAAATACAAACTTATTTAATACTGACCATTTACAAACAAACTTACATTATAGCGTACCAGTTTCACCAGCAAACTGTCTGACTTTTTCAAGGCGTTTACGGAAAGACATAAAAACTAGTAAATGCAAATTGAAAGGAACATAAAAACTAGTAAATGCAAATTGAAAGGAACATAAAAAACGTTGTAAATCAACTAGTAGCTAAGGTTACACGTTCGCATGACAGAGAGGACTTATTGTTCTTATTCATTATCACGCTGTGTGTTTGTTGTAAACGTGTAATGTGATTACTGGCTAGCTGTAGTTCAGATTGATTTAGAGAGAGAGAGTATCAGGTTTTTCCACGAACTGTTCAGGATTGCACCCTGATTTCTGTTGAGGTTTCCGCCGGTTATTAACACTATTGTGACTTCCTTGAATAAACGATGTCTGTAGTCGTCATCCAGATATGGCATGGAGCTGTTTTGCCACTATCATGTGGTTAGACGTACAAAAATGATGTGCTAAGCCAGAAGAGATACTTCTGTTGTGGTTTACATCACCAACATGTTCTTTTTGTCTGATTTCTAAACTCTCTGAAGTTTGTCCGATGTAGGCAAGACCACAGGAGCAAGGAATGTAATATGCTCCTGGATATTTGTAGAATGGCACCTTATCTTTTGGGGATCTTAAACCTTGTCTGATGCTGGTGGATGGTTTGAAGACCACTCTGATGTTGTAGGCTCTTAGTATTCTGGCTATTTGATAAGAAATTGACTTGATGAAAGGGATCGCTACAGTAGAAATGTGCTGGGAGCGTGATTCTTCTTGTCTCGGGTTGTCACCGTATAGATATTTTTTGATGATGTTTGGAGGATATCCATTTTGTGATAATGTGTTGGCTATTAGTGAGAGTTCAGTCTGTGTATCCTCCTCTTCTGATATAAACTTTCTGGCCCTATCAAGATGTCTAAAAAATGCAATTGGCTGTTGTTTTCCATTTCCAGAGTGAATTTTATCTTGTTATGTAATGAGTTGATTTTATCCACCAACGATTTTAGGTTTTCTAAGCTGTCTTGCCATATAATGAAGATATCGTCAACATATCTCCACCATATAGATGGTCTAGCAGAGATTGTGGAGAGAATTTCTTTTTTTGAGTTTTTCCATGAAAAGGTCTGCACAAGATGGTGATAGTAGGCTTCCCATTGCTAGGCCTTCTAATTGTTGGTATATGGTGTTGTTAACCTTGAAGAAATTAGATTGAAGGCAGTGTCTAAACATCTGTGTGATGTCTAGAGGAAAGAGATCTTGGGTGATGTTTATTACCTCTTATACTGGTACATTGGTGAAAAAGGATACAGCATCTAGACTGGCTAGCATGTCTGTTGGTGCAATCTTAATGGCTTGGAGTTTATTTACAAAGTGTTGACTATTCTTGATATAGGATTCTGTTGATCTGATTTTATTATTTAATAAGTTTGCAAGATGCTTTGCCAAAAGGTAGGTTGATGATGATCTTCCATCAACGATTGGACGGAGAGGTATATCCTGTTTATGTATTTTAGGTGTCCCATATAGTCTTGGAGTGATAGGATGTGAGGATTTTAGTGTCAATTAGAAGGCCTAGCAATGGGAAGCCCACTATCACCATCTTGTGCAGACCTTTTCATGGAAAAACTTGAAAAAGAAATTCTCTCCACAATCGCCCCTAGACCATCTATATTATTATTATTATTATTCGTGACACTTCCAAGGAGTGCGAAGATTCATCGCAGGAGGACACCTACAACTGTCTCAACTACTACACGAAACCCCTACTATATGGTGGAGATATGTTGACGATATCTTCATTATATGGCAAGACAGCTTAGAAAACCTAAAATCGTTGGTGGATAAAATCAACTCATTACATAACAAGATAAAATTCACTCTGGAAATGGAAAACAACAGCCAACTGCATTTTTTAGACATCTTGATAAAGAAACAATCAAATAGTGTTAAATTATCTATTTACAGAAAGTCCACGGATATTGGAAGATATCTTCATTATACTTCAAACCATCACAAGACACACAAACTGAGCATTATCCACAGGTTGAAATATAGGGCCAGAAAGTTTATATCAGAAGAGGAGGATACACAGACTGAACTCTCACTAATAGCCAACACATTATCACAAAATGGATATCCTCCAAACATCATCAAAAAATATCTATACGGTGACAACCCGAGACAAGAAGAATCACGCTCCCAGCACATTTCTACTGTAGCGATCCCTTTCATCAAGTCAATTTCTTATCAAATAGCCAGAATACTAAGAGCCTACAACATCAGAGTGGTCTTCAAACCATCCACCAGCATCAGACAAGGTTTAAGATCCCCAAAAGATAAGGTGCCATTCTACAAATATCCAGGAGCATATTACATTCCTTGCTCCTGTGGTCTTGCCTACATCGGACAAACTTCAGAGAGTTTAGAAATCAGACAAAAAGAACATGTTGGTGATGTAAACCACAACAGAAGTATCTCTTCTGGCTTAGCACATCATTTTTGTACGTCTAACCACATGATAGTGGCAAAACAGCTCCATGCCATATCTGGATGACGACTACAGACATCGTTTATTCAAGGAAGTCACAATAGTGTTAATAACCGGCGGAAACCTCAACAGAAATCAGGGTGCAATCCTGAACAGTTCGTGGAAAAACCTGATACTCTCTCTCTCTAAATCAATCTGAACTACAGCTAGCCAGTAATCACATTACACGTTTACAACAAACACACAGCGTGATAATGAATAAGAACAATAAGTCCTCTCTGTCATGCGAACGTGTAACCTTAGCTACTAGTTGATTTACAACGTTTTTTATGTTCCTTTCAATTTGCATTTACTAGTTTTTATGTCTTTCCGTAAACGCCTTGAAAAAGCCAGACAGTTTGCTGGCGAAACTGGTAGGCTATAATGTAAGTTTGTTTGTAAATGGTCAGTATTAAATAAGTTTGTATTTTATCTCTATTCCTGTCAAAATGTCATCCTTGTTCAACCATGTGTCTCACTTATACCAACAATTTTTGGCATGTGGGGATGAAATAATGCTACAATTTCATTCTCATTGTTTCAAATGCTTTTAGCATTTGTAAACATACATACTAGCTCATTTCTGTGTCAATAACAAGTCCTGCTAATCCCACTTCTCGGATGTGACTCCTCCACACCCCCCCCCCCCATCCATTCCTGTCTATCATTACTGATATTACACTCCTCCCCAGACCTAAATGTCACCCCCACATCCTTGACTATCTTAATCCTTTCTTGCTCATACACATGTTCTCCTGAAACCATCATCTACTATTTTCATGCAGTGCCCCACTCTTGTGTACATTCTCTCTCATTCTCTTCACTTGTGCCACTCCCCTCTCCATTGTATGAGTATAGAAAATGAGAGAATGGGTGTGCAAGAGGAGCAGGGAAACGGGGAGGCTTAGGGTGGACAGGGGTACACAGCATGAGAAAGGTGCATGCTTCAAGAGGAGGTGAGCATGTGTAGGCAGGAAAGGAATGGGATGACCAGGGATCAAGAGGAAACAGTTGGAATTGAAAAGGGTTTTAAAATGAAGAAGCAGAAAGGGAAATTTCCCCAGTTGAGCATGGAGAGATCACATCGAGTGAGTGGTATCAGTGGAACTAGCTGTAGTTCCAGAAATGAGCTGTTGTGTTTGTATACAAATGCTAAAAGTATAAGAAACAAGGCAGATGAAATGGTTGCACTAATTGCGTCTGTTCACCCAAAAATTGTCAGAATAAGTGAGACATGGTTGGAAGAGGATGACATCCTGACAGGAGTAGAGATGGAAGGGTATGATGTGTTTTGTGAGGACAGAAGTGGTAAAAAGGGAGGGGGAGTGCTATTGATGATAGAGAAAGAGTTATGTCCATATAAAGTAGAGATGCAAGAGGGAAATAGTGCCAGTGGTTTTGAGGCAGTATGGTGTGAGATAGAGGTGAATGGAATCAAATACTTGGTGGGATGTTGTTATAGACCAGGTAATGTGGATGATAGTGATAATGAAATGTACAATCAAATTAGCCAAGTAAATAAGAAAAGGGTGATCATTATGGGTGATTTTAATTACGGCAATATAGACTGGAATGATGAGATAGCAACTGGAAGTAAAGAAAATGAGTTTCTTGAGTTTTTGAGGGATAACTACCTCAGACAGTATATAACAGAGGGCACACGAGAATTGAGGGTCTTGGATTTGGTCATCTCATCAGAGGATGTAATTATAAATGAGGTGTCAAATCATCCACCAATTGGTGAAAGTGACCATGAGGTGATTACCTGGGTCGTTGCCAGCAGTGCAAGGATCTCTGTGAGAAAAGGGTATATGTGGAACTACAAGGGGGGGTGATTATAAAGAGCTCAGGAGACAGCTTGCGGGTGTAGCGTGGAATGAGGAGTTAGCTGGAAAAGAGATCAATGCAGCTTGGGGGATTTTCAAAAACTGTTTAGTAGATGCAATGTCTAAATGTATTCCAAGTGTGAGAAGGTTAAATAAGGTGGGTGCGAGGTGGATGAATAAAGAGATTAAGCATGCGATATAGAGAAAAAGGGCATTATGGAGGCAGCATCAGAGAAGTGGAAATAACCACTTCCATGAGGTCTACAAAGACCAAGCAGGGAGGGTGACTTGGTTGGTGAGGGTAGCTAAAGAGAGGTATGAACAGCAGTTGGCTAATGAAGCCAAAAAAAATCCTAAGGAATTCTTTCGATATGTAGCCAGCAAAAGAAAGAATAATTATGGAAGGATGACACTGATTGGAAAAAATGGTATAAAGACAGCTGATGCAGAATGTGTGGTGGAGATTCTTAATGATCAGTTCATAAAGATCTTTCAATCTTCTGAATGTGACTTCATGGAGGGATTGAGAGCAGTTGATGATGGGGAGGAGAGACTGACTGTAGGTGAGCAAGAGGTGTATGGGGAGTTGAGTAAACTAGATGTTAATAAGGCTGTGGGACTTGATAATATAATACCACGTATTCTGAAAGAATGTGCCACGGAGTTGACACCTGCCTTGACATATTTTTTTAATATGAGTCTTGCACTCGGTCAAGTTCCTAAGGAGTGGAAGGAGGGCAATTTTGTGCCACTTCATAAAGGCGGTGATCGAACTCAAGCATCAAACTGTAGATCTATCTGTGTGTGTCAGGTGTTGTGGAAGTTGTTGGAGAAGCTTGTGAGAACTAGGATCCAGAGTTGGGTTGATAACAATGGTATTATCTTTGATTGACAGCATGGATTTGCTAAAGCAAGGTCATGTTTTAGCAATCTACTTACTTATTACAATAAAGTGACTGCTTCCTTGGACAGAGGAAAAGGATACACTGTAATATACTTGGATTTTGCAAAGGCTTTTGATAGAGTACCTCATGATAGGTTGACAGTCAAACTAGTGCAGATGGGGTTGGATATTAGATTGGTGAATTGGATTGGAGACTGGCTATCTGAAAGGTATCAAGTTGTGTATGGGGGAGCGATATCCAGGAGAAGGAAAGTCACTAGTGGAGTGCCTCAGGGGTCTGGTTTAGGTCTATTACTGTTTAACTTGTATATTAATGATATAGGTGAAGATTTGGATGGAGATATTCAATTGTTTGCAGATGATACAAAGTTGGGACGAACCATGAAGTGTAGTGAAGATGTTGTGGCCTTACAGGAAGACTTGAATAGATCGAGTGATTGGGCACAGAAATGGGGATGTGAATTCAATGTTGCAAAATGTAAGGTTTTAAATTTTGGAAAACAAAGATGGGATGCAGAATTTATGCTTGGTGAGAATATATTGTTGGAGGTAGATGAAATAAGAGATCTGGGGGTGATAGTGGATAAGGATCTAAAATTTAGGGGACACATTGCCAAATTGTGAAGACAACACAAAGGCTTCTGGGAATGATGCAGAGGACACTGACATGTAGAAGTAGGGAGATTCTTGTTCCGTTGTATAAGGCTTTGATTAGGCCACACATGGACTATTGTGCCCAGATTTGGTCACTGCATTTTCAGAAGGATGAAGAGATGTTGGAAAGGGTCCAAAGGAGACTGACTAAGGTAGTTTCTGACCTTTGGAATGTCGAGTATAAGGAAACATTGAGAAGATGTAATTTGCAGAGTCTGGTGGACAGGAGGAAGAGGGGAGATATGATAGAGACCTACAAGTTGGTAAGTGGTTGTTATAGGATCAATGCTGGAGATGTTTTACAGAGAATAGTGGGAGATCAGGGGAGAACCAGAGGTCACTCTTGGAAACTGTATAAAGAGGGTGTGAGTAGGGGAGTGAGAGGCAGGTTTTTTTCATTCAGAGTTGTGAATGATTGGAATGCCTTGCCTGAGAATGTAGTGTCTGCAAAAGAGTTTGAATGGACCTCCCAGATGAGTCTTTGACTCCATGAGGTCTTGGGGTGGTAATAATAATAATAATTCACAAACTTGCCTACTTTACTCTCTTACTCTTCCACAACACCTGTTGCTTCCCCAGGTCTTACATTCATTTCACTCATTCTCTTTTGCAGCAACAATTTCTCCAACTAACTCACACCAAATCCATTCAAATGTAGTCCATCTCCTATCTCTATCTGCCCCTCAAACTCATCCCACACATTCGCAGAATGCTTTCTTGCATTATTACACTTTTTTTTTATAATCTTTGTCAAGTAGCTTTATTTTATCCTCCTACATGTTTTGCCAATCTTTTTCTATTGGCATCCTCAGGGAATAAAGGGAATAAAATAAAGCTACTTGACAAAGATTATAAAAAAAAGTGTAATAGTCTTATGAATAATTGTCAAGAAAAAATTCAACACAATGAACGCTTTCTTGCATTGTTTCTCCGTGTGAATTTGTGTACATTTTTATGTTGGAACAGTGTTAGTAATAACTAGTCCATGTCTTGAAGAGAAATCCACTAAGTACTCACCACTATTATTAGCTTTTATGTTTTCTTCAAATTTTGCCAGAACATTTCTATATGTCTGGTAATCATTTCCTCCTATACTATTTAAATCTCCAACAAGAACCAACTTTTCATTTTCCGTTCTGTCATCTGCCTTTTCTAATGCCCCAAAAAATTCTTCCATTTCTTCCTTAGTAGAACCTTCAGTGGACCATAGGCACAAATAAGTCTCATTGTCCATTTCCTACTTCTGATTAATGGAAGTTTTTTCACTTAGCTATGCTACTAATTATATATTGGGTTTTATCTTTTATCCAAGTGTTCGCAAACAAAGTTTGCACCTGAAGTATTTCCAGGACTGAGGCAACTTTGGTAAAGATGGTATAAGTTCTCATCACTTGCCTTAGTATCTCCCATAATGCAAAGCACATCTCCTTGCAAACATGTATAATGCTTTGCATTAAGGGAAGGGCCACTACTCAGACCAGTTTTTCAACCTTTATTATAAACCCCACCTTTACCATGAGTTGCCTCAGTCCTGAAAGTACAGGTATCCCTCGATTAACGCGGTTAATTAATCCCTCGATATCACCGCATATATCAAAATCACATTAATCAAATCTAATAATCAGTGGTAAAAAGTACAATTCATCCCTGATCGATTACTATACTAATAGTTCGTTTCTGGATCCATATCCATTACTTGCTGCTTAAGCGATTCTAAACTGAGAAATATTCCATCCAGTTCTTTGACTGTTATTTCTTTTGGAACCTCGTCTTCACATTCCATTTTTTCGTTGTCTTCATATATGCGTTGTTCAATTTCAAGAAGATCGTTGTCACTGAAATCTTTTGAATTTGAATCCAATAATTCTTTAACATCTTCTGCATCAACACCATCAAAACTGAGGTCTTCACCAGTTGCAACGATTTCTTTGACCACATTGTTCACAGGATTTTGAAAACAACCTAAGTCATTAGCGCATTCTGGCAGAAGGTTTTTTCCAAACAGCTTTCATGCAACTAGAAGACACTTGCTCCCACGAGTTACGAATGTTCTCAATTGCATGTTTTATGTTAAATTTTTTCCAAAATTCGTGGAGTGTAATTGCGTTTTCTCCCGTTGTTGTTTCTACTGCCTTTGAGAATGGCTTTTTAAGAAAATAGGCTTTGAAAGTTGCAATGTTGTAGCAATGATGTTGTATTTGGTGGGAAAAATATAACTTTCACATTCTCACACAGATCATTAAGAGAATTTGGATGACCACGAGGCTAGCAGCCTCATGGCATGAGCATGATTTTGCGTGGTAAATTTAAAGGCACATTAATGAAAACTCTTGCCGCGTATATCAAGGGATTGCCACAATTAATTTCACCGCGATAATCAAATCTGCGTTAAGCAAAACCACATTAAGCAAAGGATACCCGTACTTCAGCCACAAACTTTGTTTGCTAACACTTGGATAAAGGATAAAACCCAATATATAATTAGTAGCATAGCCAAGTGAAAAAACCTCCATTAAACTTATCTCTAATCCAGAGAATTTTAATAATAGGGTGTGGCACCCTTGGCAACTCGTATAGGTAAATATGACTTCTCCATTACTTCCACCTTAGTATCAACACTTCTGGGTCTGACTCCCACTGATGAGACCTCAATAAAGGTTGAAACAGTTCTTGATATTGCTCGAATCTCAAGATTATCATAGTATTTAGTGTTGAATACTATAGCTACTCTTTGTTTTCCCCCCTGCTTGTAATTGCCCAAATATAACATTTTGTATTTCTTGCTTGGAAAGATCTCATCTGTTTTTTTTTGTCATCTTTGTTACAGTCACAGCTGTTATGTCAGTCTGGGTTATCCAGTTCTTCTGCTAGTTTCACTTCTTTTCCTTTGGTTCTTCTTACATAGATTGTTCCACTTTTGCACTTCTGCTGATGTTGAAAGAATCCTAGAGATTTCTTTTGATATGTAGCCAGCATAAAAAAAAAGAATGATTATGGAAGGATGACATTGATTGGAGAAAATGATATAAGAAAAACTGCTGCTGATGATATAGTGGAGATACTTAATGAGCAGTTCATAAAGATCTTTCGTTCTTGTGAATGTGACATCATGGAGCGTTTGAGAGCAGTTGATGATGAGGAGGAAAGACTGACTAAGTGAGCAAGAGGTATATTGGGAATTGAGCAAACGATGTTAATAAAGGCTGTGGGACTTGATAATATATCATCACGTATTTTGAAGGAATGGGTCAAGGAATTGGCATCTGCCTTGACATAGTATTTTAATATGAGTCTTGCACTCAGTCGAGTTCCAAAGGAGTGGAAGGAGGATAGGATTGTGCCGCTTTATAAGGGAGGTGATAGAACGCAAGCATCAAATTATAGGCCTATCTGTGTGTCAGATGTGGTTAAGGTGTTGGAGAAGCTGGTGAGAACTAGGATCCAGAATTGGGTTGACAACAATGGTATTAACTTTGATGGGCAGCATGAATTTGCTAAAGTGAGGTCATGTTTTATAATCTACTTGCTTATTACAATAAGGTGACAGCTTCATTGAACAGAGGAGATGGATCTTCAGTAGTATACTTAGATTTTGCAAAGGCTTTTGATAAATTACTGCATGATAAGTTGATAGTCAAACTAGAGAGGATGGGGTTGAATATTAGATTAGTGCATTGGATCAGCAAGTTATGTATGGGGAAACAGTATCTATTAAGAGGAAAGTCATTAGTGGCATTCTTCGGGGGGTTGGGGTCTGTATTAGGGCCATTGCTGTTTAACCTGTATGTTAATAATATTGACAAAGATTTGGATGGAGATATTCAGTTTGCATATGATGCAAAGTTGGGATGAACTATGAAGAGCAGAGAAGATGTTATGGCCTTTCAAGACTTGAATAGATTTAGTGAATGGGTACATGAATGGGGATGCCAGTTCAATGTTGCAAAAATGTAAGGTTTTAAAATTTGGAAACAAAGATGGGATGTAGAATTTATGCTTGGTGGGGATATATTGCTGGTGGTGGAGGAAATAAGAAATCTTGGGGTGGGGTGATAGTGGATAAGGATCTGAAATTTAGGGGGTGCATTGCCAAAATTGTGAGGACAACACAATGAATTCTGGGAATGATGCAGAGCACACTGACTAGTAAAAGTAAGGAGATTTTTGTTTCATTGTATAAGACTGATTATGTCTAACACAGTTCCTTACAGATGATGATTTAATTTCCAAAAAAAGCTAATTTGAACGGTTTCATGGAAGATCTGACCGCTCCATAGAACAAGTCCCTCCAAATCCTCAAGAGTATCCTGAATTCATAAAAATACTGAGGAAAATCTCCACCAAACCCCCCCCCCCCGAGGATGCTGTACAAACTACATTCCAGGCCTTTCCAGTGACATACAAGCCCAGTATGCTGATTACTTACAACTTTACAACACCAACCCCTTCTCAGAAGAGACTATCCAAGCAGGAGAAAAATTATGCTCCAAGATTGCAGAGGAAAGGCATTCCTCGTGGAAAAAAGAAATAGAAGCCCTTGATATGACCCATAGTAGCAGAAAGGCATGGAACTTTATCAACAGAATTAGGAAGGATTTCACTAAGCCATATGAGCATCTGCAGGTAACAGCTAATCAAATTGCTCACCAGCTGCTGCTGAATGGAAAATTCACTAAAAAGTACACAAAAAATAAGATACTTAGAACCCCAAGTGAGGAACAAAATATGATTAACTCAGATTTCACCATCACTGAACTCAACGCTGCCATAAACCTAGAAAACGCATAGGCCTTGATGATGTCTGTAATGAACAGGTTAAGCATTTTGGAACCAGGACTAAAGAGCGGTTATTAAACCTATACAACACTTGCCTCAGAACCCTAAGGATACCAACTATCTGGAGGCATGCCAAAGGTGGCCTTTCTGAAACCTGGGAAAACTCCAACAGAAGCAAAAAATTACAGACCTATATCACTACTCAGCAACCTTTTTAAACTCTATGAACAATTAATTTTAAATAGGCTACAAACCCCTAATCAAACCCCATCTTATTGCTGAGAAGGCTGGGTTTAGACCAGGCAAATCCTGCTCATCACAAATTCTCAACCTCACTCAATGTATAGAAAATGGTTATGAGCAAAAACTAGCCACAGGAGCAGTCTTTGTAGACCAAACTGCAGCATATGATACCATAAACTATCTCACACTCAGAAATAAAATACAGTAAAACCCCTTTTTTACACTTTTCAGGGGACTGATGGAAAAAGTGTAAATAGCAGGAAATGTAAAAAAATGTTTAAATAAGGCTAAAAGATGACTTGCTGCTAGTATGTGAGTCTACATACCAGATTTCAATTAATAACTGAAAATAAATGAATTTACAATTACTTACATTTATCTATTTAAAATAATCTTTATTTGTTGATTTTTTTTTTTTTTTTTTGACATCGCGCCAGATTGCTTTGCATTGAGTTCAGTGCTTGACCTGTTTTATTACTATCGTGTTCAAAGTGGACACAGAGAGTCCAAGATCTTTTGCTAAATGCACACGTGTTCCGGAATGCCAATCTACACGTCGCAGAATTGCCCTCTTTTCTTCTACCGAAATACATTTTCTGTCTTTTTTCTCCATGTTACTAACATAGATAATCCACCACCACAACTTGAAAGCAACTTTCACACGCTAAATTACGTAGCAGAAATTCTGCAATATCAATTCGTACTGTGATTGAAAAATCACGACATTACTACGACAAGTGTGCAGATCACCGTGATTGCGGAAACGAAACTACAGCCGAAAGTAAGTAACGCCATCTGGGAACAGAAATGCGCAGATTTCCGCAGCAATCGATTCAAAAATCAGTATTGCCATCCGAGAAAAAAACGCAAATCACAGGAAATAACGTCCACATCAAGTTGTTAATGGCAGGAAAACAATACATCGTAAGAATAAGCCTTAAGACGGGACCAACTGAAAATGACGTAAATTGCGGGAACGTAAAAACGGGGTTTTACTGTATACAGAATAACTAGAGACTATCGCCTTGTCCTCCTGATTCAATCACTCTTGGAAAACAGACGCTTTTATGTGGACCTGGGGGGGGGGGGGTTAGGAAGAGCCGCTGGCACCTCCAAAAAAATGGCCTTCCCCAGGGAAGTGTGTTATCACCATTACTTTTCAACATCTACATCAATGATCTCCCCATCTTTCCAGGAACTAGAAATTTTATCTATGCTGGTGACTTTGACATAAGCTACTCAGTCAAAAAATTTAAAGTCCATTGAAACTACTCTATCACTTGCCTTAAATAGTCTAACCACATACTATGCCAGCAATCAACTAAAACCAAACTCCTTGAAAATCTAGACTGGCCTTTTCCACCTTAACAATAAGGAAGCCAACAGGAAGCTACAGATTTTTTGGGAAGGCTCTAATATAGAACATTCCTGGAACCCAATCTACCTCGGTGTGACTCTCGATCGCACCCTCTCATATAAAACCCACATAAAAAAAATAAAGGCAAAAGTGAATTCAAGAAACTATATCCTAAGAAAGCTTACCTCCTCCATATGGGGTGCAGATCCTAGCACACTGAGATCTTCTGCCTTGGCCCTTTGCTATTCTTCTGCTGAATACGCCTGCCCAGTATGGTCCAGATCCTGCCATACTGAAAATCTTGATCCAGCATTGAATGAAAGCTGCCACTTAATTACAGGATGCCTGAAACCAACACCACTAACCCTGCCCCCTTCAATTCGAAGATCTGCATTCTCAGCTGATGAAAGAAGCAGACAAATGAATGATGAACGCCACCCACTATTCAGCCAGACCGCAGTGCCCCAAAGACTAAGATCCCGACATAGCTTCCTGGCAACTGTTGAACCACCTAAAAATCTTCCAGAGACAAGACTTCAATGATGGCTTGCACTATACCTTGAAAATAATACTGATATTCCAACAGCCGAACATCTTCCATGTGGTGCCCACTTGAACTGGAATACTTGGAAAAGCCTCAACAGACTTCGAACGGTAGGACGCTGCAAGCAAAACCTCTTCAAATGGGGCTACCTCACTGGTCCAGACAATTGTGAATGTGGGACAACCCAGTCCATGGAACACCTTGTTTCTTGTCCCTTTCTTCCATTGCCTTGCACAAAAGAGTACCTTATATCCTGCATAGAAAGAGCAGTTGATTGTGCAAGATACTGGAGGAACATCTGACCATATTTATTGTATATAAGTTATGTATAGTTTCCTTTTTTTCATATTTAATTATTATTCCCTGTATAATTCACCTACCAAATCTAAGCTGATCTCCTTGTAATGTATCCTAATTTGTTGTAAATCATGTTGTACCAGTTATTTACTACTGTACTACTTGTGTTTGGATACGAAATAAAGGCTCTGATTAGGCATAGATTTGGTCACCTAGTTTTCAGAGGAATGAAGAGATGAATCAAGGCAACTGATTAAGGTAGTTTTTGATCTCTGGAATGTTGAATATGAGGAAAGGTTGAGAAGATGCAATCTACAGAGTCTGGTGGATAGGAGGAAGAAGGGTGATAGTGACCTACAAGCAGTGCCGTATTTAGGTATAGGCTGTATAGGCCTGGGCCTAGAGCAGCAAATTTTGAGGGGCAGCATAAATTTCTGGGCTCTCATTTTTGTAATTATATTTATATTATGAATTTATGATATAAATAGGTTATGCATGTAAATCAACATGTTCATTAAATATGGGGGTGGGAGCGGGCCTTGGGGCAGGAAATACCTAAATATGCCCCTACCTAGCAGTGAATAAGGGTTTGCTATAGGATCATTGTTAAAGAGGTTTTACAGAAAATGGTGGGAGAACCAGAGTCATCCCTGGAAGCTGTATAAGGAGGGTGTGAGTAGGGGACTGAGAAGCAAGTTCTTTGTATGCAGAGTTGTGAATGATTGGAATGCCTTGCCTGAGAGGGTGGTGTCTGCAGAGAATTTCAGTCTGTTTAAGGCATGGTGATGAACTGTGTATGTATATATGTATGATATAAGGACCGCCTAGATGAGTCTTTGACTCTGTGTGGTGTTAAGATAATAATAATAAAACTGTAGTAGATTTATTCCACTTTAACTAATTATTTCTTCATTAAATTTTTGGCATATACCTTGGAATTGCCTTGTTGCCAATTTCATTTTATCTCCAGTTATTATTAAATATTCTTTTTCATTCATTCATTTGTCTATTACATTTTGAAGATCTTCATAAAATTCTTCTATTTCTAGTTTTGTTTTCCTTCCTTTGGACAATATACACTAATAATATTTAATATTTTTTCCCCTTTCTTTAACTTTAAATGTAGTATTCTGTTTGATATATAATTGTATTCTTGTAATTGTTCTCTTATATCTTTATGTACCATGATTTCAATTCCTTTTAGATGCTCTTTCCAGTTTTCATACTCCACTATATGTAGTTTCCAATTTGTCCTATAATTTTGCCTTTTATCTTTGTCTCTGATACTGCACACATTTTAATGTTATGATTTTCAAGTTCTTGTCCTTCAATTAATTTTTCTTTCGCTGTCAGGCATTGTACATTTCAGGTGCCAGTCTTGTTTTCTCTGAATAATTGGGTTTAATGTTCTCTGACAATTTTCTTACCCAACCAGAAAACTTCTTGTGTGTTGGCCAGGTATATTGAAAGGGCCTTCATACCTAGGGTGGCCCTTCTGGAAGTATACACTTCTGAGAAGCTTTGCTTACATCACCAATTCACCTCCACACCACAAGGTGTAGACAGGGTTTCAGTATTTAAATTGGCACCTCTTTAATGTAACATTTGGAAGAACAATGTGATATGGAAATGACCTGCATTTCTCATCATGACATTAGGAATCTATATGTGGGTTTTTCAACTGAGATGAGTTAGCCAGTCCTGTATGAAAGTAATTGAGTTTTGGCTCTTAGAAATGTGTGTTTTTCTTCTCTCAGAACATTTGAACTGTTCAGTGAACACCCAGAATTAATAGACTAAAATATATTTACATGTTGGCCGAGTGGTTAGCATATCTGCTCTCCAGCCAAAAAAAAGGCTGCAGGTTGAAATCCCACCATGGGCATGGATGTTTGTCATTGTCTGTGAAAATACTAGTGGTGGTGGGTGGTAGATGGCATTGGTGTAGATGGTGATGGTAGTTACAGTTCATTGTATAGTTGATGGATTGAGTGGTGGAGACTAAGTCATAGAGTAGGTGCCCTTCCTCGACGAGTCTTTGGACTACCTTGAGGTGTCACTTAATAATAATTTGTATAATGGATTTTCTAGTGTAGCATAACCTCTAGCAGTGAGTCATGGAATTTCATTTAAGTATTAATTAATAATAATAATTAATTTGTTCCATTACACACAAATTATCAAAACATTTTAACTAATGAAAAATATTGCTATATTAGCCAAATAACTTTCACTTGCAATAATTTGACTTGGCATGTTTGTGTGCACATGATTAAACTGATTACTATGATGATGATGATTGTAAAAAAAAATAGCACTGAACAAATTAGCAGAGAACAGTTTGTCATCATAATAAAGACATGCAGCATAAAATGAATGACTATTTTGAA
The DNA here is from genome assembly GCF_054136105.1 of Typopeltis vanoorti. Taxonomy (NCBI): domain Eukaryota; kingdom Metazoa; phylum Arthropoda; class Arachnida; order Uropygi; family Thelyphonidae; genus Typopeltis; species Typopeltis vanoorti. The sequence continues at coordinate 79,331,291 of NC_143563.1, read as the reverse complement.
AGTGGTTTGGTTTTCCATTAAAGTGAAATTATGCTTTTATCGAAGTGGACTGTTTGTTGTGTTCGTAAAAAATAAATATTGCCTCATAAAAATTAAGTTAACGAGAAGCTGCTAATGAAAAATTTTGCACTGAATGAAATCTAATCTTTTTTGATTTCCCAAATGGTTGTTCAGGTTTTAACTTGTGAATAATTTTATGGTAATTCAATTATAATTTATATTATCATTTGACTTAGTTTTAAGGTTGCCATCAGGGAGGAAAAAACAAGGTACAGAAAAAATCTTTTCCCATTTGATTGATAATGAACAGTAAACAATTTAAAAAAAACTACCAGCTTAAAAGCTAGTAGTTTGTAACAGAAATCTGTTAAATTATGTGAAAGTGAAGTTTTGTTTACAGTATATTGCAATAAGTTATTTTTCTCTGTTAATTCATTAACTGCATGATTGCACTGCTTTCTTGCAACATGTAACATTACTTCAACTTATCATTCCTTCAATATTTGAAACAAAAAAGTCACTTTCTCAGGGTGAGTAGTAAACAGTAGATTACCATGTGTAAATAGATAAAGAGGAATTTGAAGAAATTTATATATTAAAACATAGTTGCCTGTTTATAAAAGATTTATAAATGAGTGGAATTTTTCCATTAACATTCTTTGAAAAATTATATACAATATACAATTTTGATGGAAAAAATTTAAACTATGCCTATGATATTTTTATCTTGAACATATTTTTGATAGGTTATTGGTCAGCAATTGTAAATTACTATATTGTTTCTTTATTATATATAAAAAAAAAATTCTTTCTTAGCGAGAAACATTTGGAAATTGCTCTTCAGGAAAGCAATCTATTCCTTTACAAATATGTTATCAGTGGAGATCAAAGCACTGGAATCCAAAATTTAGAAAACTAAGAGCCAAAAAGGTAAATATTATATGAAGATGCATATAAAATGTATATACTTTATATTTTTCTTTACCTCTATAAAATTTATTACTTTTAAAAGTTTTTTTGATTTCTCTAACATATTAAAATGCATATATAATATATCTGGAGCAACAGTCCTTAAACTTTAGGTTGCAACCCAACTTAATCTTGCAAAAAAGATTCAGAAGGTTTCATCAAACATTGATAAATGCAAGTAAATAATATTAATTATATAATTATTGAAATTATTATATACTACAACCTTTCTTTCTTTTTTTTCTGTTTGTTTAGTTTATTGCAGAAATAAACATCTTTGAGCATGATAACACTGATTAAATGATTATTTAAATGGGATTGTGGATTAAAAAAAAGTTTAAGAACCTGTGATCTAATGTACTGTCTCATCAAAATAGTTTTGTTTTTCATTTAGTCATCAGAGATGTCATGGCTAAATGCATGAAAATTTATTTTAAACATGCTTTTGGTTTTAAATTTCTTTTTGTTTGATACAGAAAAGCCACTCTGTGTGGCTCACCGTAAAGCCTATATAACAGTTACATTGTTTATTATTATTATTATTATCGTAAATTAAAGATGCCGAGATATGGTTTCATCCTTAATCCAAGTGTAAGCAAACAAAGATTGCACATGAAGTAATTTCACAACTGGGCTATTTGTATATTTTTTTCACTTGTTATACTATAAATTAAATATGCCAAGAAATTATATTCTTGGTTTCATCCTTTATCCAAGTGTAAGCAAACAAAGTTTGCATGTGTAGTAACTTCACGACTATACTACTTGTATATAGCCTCTATGTACTACTTATGTATAGAGGCTAATGACTTCAATATGAAGTCATTAGCCTCTGTGTTAAGTAGCTTGGTTGTAAAGTTACTTCACACACAAACTTACACTTGAATAAAGGATGAAAACCAAGAATATAATTTCTTGGCATCTTTAATTTATAGTATAACCAAATGAAAAAACTCAACATCTGTCTGTAACCCAGAGTTTTTAAGTAATAAGGTGTGACACCTTTTGACTTCTGTATATAGAAATATGACTTATGCATTACTCCACCCTTGGTATCACTTCTGGGTAGTGGCCCTTCCCATAATTCATAGCATTATACATGTCCATAAGAATATGGTGTGTTGCATTATGGGATACTAAGGCAACTAATGTAAAGTCATTAGCCTCTGTATACAAGTAGTCCATTTGTGAAGTAACTTCACATGCAAACTTTGTTTGGTTTGGTAAAATAATATTTGGTTTACAGATCAAGTATTGATAAAATTTATTAACTCTACCAACTAGTTAATAAGGTGTAAAGTAATAAGGTGTGAAAAAAAAAATTTTTTATCAATACTTGATCTGTAAACCAAATATTATTTTACTAATTCATATGATCAAGAAAATAAACCTTTGTTTGGTTTGCTTACACTTGGATAAAGGATGAAACCAATAATTTAATTTCTTTGCATCTTTAATTTATAGGGTCCAATTACTTCACATTATTATTATTGTTGTTATGGGCAACTCTAAGTAGCCCTAAACATCATGTCAAGAACTATCCAACATCTGCGCAGTATCTTCATACTTTGCTTTGAACTCATTCACAGTCATGCCACCCAACAGACTCTGACAACCTATTAAACTCATTCACTACTCTCCTTGCAAAAAAAACTAGTTCTACTTCCCTTGCTAACTACACTCTTACTCAATTTCCATGGTCTCTAATTTTCCCACCAACACACCTGTTCTGAAAAATTTCCTCTGAATTAATCTGGTAAAAACCCCTTAGTAATTTGTATGTCTCAATCATATCACCCCTTTTCCGCCTATCAACCAGTTTCTGTAACCTGCAAATCTTCAACCTGTTCTCTTAAGGTTCATTCCATAGACCTACTACCATCTTGATTACTCACCTCTGGATCCTTTTCATCCCCTCCTTACCACCAAAAAACCCTGCCATCTAGATCTGCATGCAGTAGTCAAGATAGAGTCATATAAAGTATTACAATAACCTGCTTGTCTCTCCTCGTCAAAGTATTCTTCAGTAACCAAGTGGTCTAATGAGCTGTTTTAGCCACTTTTGCTGTGTGCCCCCTAAACTTTAACTCCCTATCCACTAACACTCTCAAGTCTCTGGCTTCATCAATTTCCTGGAGTACAGTTCCGTGGTATACAGCTGGTAATTTTTTCACCCGCAGAATGCATGACCTTACACTTTGCCACATTAAACTGACTTCCATTTGCCTCAGCCCAGTGTGCCAATTTATCTGAGTCATCCTGCAAAATTTTGACATCATCTGTATTAACTATTGCTCTGCCCAACTTTGCATCATCAGCAAATAACTGAACAGTTCCTCTCAAATCCTTTCTGATATTGTTAATGAACAAAATTAACAGTAGCAATCTAAGAAAAGAACCCTGCCACAGGCCTTCTTTTGGACTCTACTCCTGAATAAACTTCTCTCCTATATCTCTTTATCCACCACCCTCCTATCCATCTCATTAACCCTATATCTATCCCCATGTGCTACAGTTTACTGATTAGAATTCCATGTGGTATCCTGTCAAAAGTCTTTGCAAAGTCCAGCAATATCACTGTAAACCCATTTCCTTTGTCCAATTGCACTGTCACTGTATTATAAAATGTGATCAAGTTACTTACCCTTCACAAAACTGTGCTGCCCTCCCATACAGTATTCCATTTCCATTCCTGTATTTTGATCTTGACCAACTACTCCAATACTTTGACAACAGCTTCCGAACTTTTGACAACACTACTGACCAATCATCAGATATGTTGATTGGTCGGTAATTTCTTACATCAGTCTTGGAGCCTCCTTTATGCAATAAAACTATTTTCTCCACTTTCTGTCCCCTCAGGACAAACCCAGATCTGAGACTTAGATTAAATAATATGGTCAAGGGCATGGACAATTCCCTCGCTGCTTCACATAAAACTCAAGCTGACCATCCAATTCTGCAGCTGTATTCACATTAAAGTTCTCTAATATGCTATGCATCTCCCTTTCATTTACCTCAGTTTTCTTATAAGCCTTTTGCTCTCTCATTCCTGCAATATCAACACCTGGATGATATATTCTTGCAAAATGTTCACTTTATAATTCTTCTATTTCGACTGATTCTGTTACTACCACACCGACCTATTAGTATCTCTGGTGTGGTAGTGAATGCTGATGGTATGATTCTATCATACCATCAGCATTCCTTAAAATCATTCTACCATATATTGACTGCCATTTGCAGTCATTAGGGGACAGATGGAATATCTGCCTGTTTGTTAAAGGAATGTTCAGCTGAATTGGCTAGGCCTTTTGCACATTTGTATAACTTGAGTCTCAGCTCAGGAATGATACCACAGGAATGGAAGGAATGTATGATAGTTCCATTGCACAAGGGTGTTGCAAAAACTGATGCATCTAACTACTGACCTATTAGTATCCCTGGTGTGTTAGTGAAGATTTTAGAGAAGTTGGTAAGAACTCGCATACAGTAATGAGTAGACAAGCATTCTATACGCTGCAGGGAACAGCATGGGTTTACTAAACGAAGGTCATGTGTTTGCAACTTGCTCATATTTTATAACAATGTTACGGCCGAGTTGGATAAAGAGAATGGATACACTATGATAATGTTGGATTTTTCTAAGGCATTTGATAGGATACCACACCATAGGCTGTTGTGTAAATTAGAGAATATGGGTTTGGAACATAATCTATTGACTTGGATCAGGGGATGGTTGACAGACAGATATCAAAAAGTGGTATACAGAGGGTGATAATCTGCCAGATTTAAGGTAACCAGTGGAGTACCCCAGGGTTCAGTCCTTGGGACATTATTGTTCAGTCTATACATTAATGACATCAAGCGGGGGTCTACCATCAGATTTGCAATTGTTTGCTGATGATGCAAAGATAGGCAGGGCAATCAGGGATGCTACTGATATTCAGCAATTACAAAATGATTTGAATAATCAAGGAAAAGAAGGAGTAGCCATAGTATTCAACACAAAATACGAGGCTAATCTTCTTGAATGGCAGTCAGTCTCAAGTAGAGTAATGTGGGCAAATATGAGAATGGGGAACTGGACAATGAGACTTATTTGTGCCTATGGTCCCACAGAAGGTTCTACTAAGGTAGAAGTGGAGGAATTTTTTGAGGCTTTAGAAAAAGCAACTGACACAATGAAAAAGGAAAAGTTGGTCCTTGTTGGGGATCTAAATAGTAGAGTAGGAAATGATTGTGAGACATATAAAAATATTTTGGGAAAATTTGGAGAAAAGAGCAAAGCTAATAATAATGGCAAGTATCTGTTGGATTTCTGCTCAGGACATGGACTGGTTATTACTAACACCATGTTCCAACATAAAAATGTGAACAAATTCACATGGAGAGAAGAGGCTAGGAATAAGAAAAGTCTCATTGACTATGTTATTGTTGATAGTCATGTTTTCTCCCTGGTGCAGGACACGAGAGTGTACAGAGGATTTGAAATTGGAAGTGATCACTATTTAGTCTTGAGCAGGATAAAATTGAATTTCATATTGAAAAGAATAACATGTAAGAAAGTTTTAAAGCGAATAAAAGTTGAGCAGCTCTCAAATGTAAACTGTAGACTAAAATACAGAAATATTATTGAAAAGAAAATGAAAGAGTTTGAGAACAGGAATCAAACCTTGGAGATTCAGTGGCAAACTCTGAAGGAAACATTGATTGATTCTGCCAGAGAGGCATGTGGTGAGGTTGTGTGCAAAGATAAAAAAATCAGAACTCCCTGGTGGACACAGGAAGTTAAAGAGGCAGTGAAGGAAAAGAAGAAAGCATATCAAAAGTTCCTGGCAAATAAGTCAGCTTTTACTCTTACAGAATACAGAGACAAATGTAAGAAAGCTAAACAATGTGTAAAACTAGCTAAACAAAAGTCATGGGAGGACTTTGGCAAGAATATAGAAAATAAATATCAAGAAGGTGGCAAAATATTCTGGAGGTTGTTGAAGACGCTTAGGAATGGAGGAAAGAGTGCTGTAAAATGAATTAGAGATGATAAAGGTGAAATGAAAACAGGAGAAAAAGATATCCTTGAAGTATGGAGTAATTACTTTGAAAAACTGCTAAATGAAACAAGCAGTGATGACAGCACAGTGATAAAAAACACTGACCAGGCATGCAGTCAGGAATACATATCCATACTTGAAGTAGAAAAAGCCATCAAAGGCTTGAAATGTGGAAAGGCAGCAGGAGTAGATGATATTCGACCAGAAATGCTGAAGTATGGTGATATAAGAGTCTTAAAGTGGCTGCACTGCATAGTTCAGAAAGCCTGGACAGAGGGATGAATTCCCGATGATTGGAGTAGAGCTCTCATAGTACCCATATATAATAAGGGAAATAAAACTGAATGTGAGAATTACAGAGGTATTTCCCTACTGAGTGTTCCTGGCAAGATCTATGCAAGTATACTTGAGAAACGGTTGAGAAGAATTGTGAAAGAAAAGCTTGGTGAAGAACAAGCTGGATTCAGGCCAAATAGAGGCTGTCAGGATCAGATCTTCACTTTACGACAAATAGTCGAGAAAGCATGGGAATATAACAAAGATCTGTATTTAAGTTTTGTCGATTTGGAAAAGGCATATGACAAGGTGCCAAGAGAGAAGCTATTCAATACGCTGCAGTTATATGGTGTCAATGGGGCATTATATCAAGCAATACTTAGTCTTTATTTGAGTTGTGAGTCAGCAGTTAGAATTGAAGGAAGTACAGGAAGATGGTTTAATGTTAAATCTGGTGTGAGACAAGGATGTACATTATCTCCTTTGTTATTCATTATCTATATGGATCACATTATGAAGGAATGTGGTATTAAACCTGATATCAAAATTGGAGATGTTAATGTCAGCTCTTTGCTTTATGCGGATGATGTTATACTTCTAAATAAATCCGCTACAAGTCTGCAAGATTCTCTGACTAAATTGAATAGCTGTTGTAATAGATATGGTATGAAGGTCAGCAATAAAAAGACAAAGACAATGAAAATAGGCAGAATCATTGAAAATGTTAACTGTGTTGTGAATGGAGAACCTGTGGAACAAGTAAAACATTTCAGCTACTTAGGCACAATTTTTACTGAAGATGGTAAACTAAATATAGAAATAGACAACAGAATCAGCAAAGCTGGTATCGTGGGAAGTCAATTGAATAAATTCATATGGAATAAGAAAGAAATTAGTCGGAACACTAAATTAGCTGTATACAAGACTGTGTTCAAACCAATTTTAACTTATGGATCTGAGAGCTGGGTCAGAAGTAAAACACTTGACCAAAGACTAGAGACCGCAGATATGAGAGTCCTGAGAAAGATTAGAGGCGTGAACAGATGGCATCAATGGCAATATCATATTAAAAATGAGGATATTAGGAAAGAACTTGACATTGTCAGCATCCAGGAATGCGTTAGAAGAGCTAATCTGAGATGGTATGGTCACTTAAATAGAATGGGAGAGGAAAGATTAGCAAAACAAGTGTTCTCTGCCAGGTTGGCAGGAAAACGACCCAGAGGAAGACCAAGATATAGGTGGATTGATACGGTACAAAGTGCCTTAGACGATAGAAATATAAGATCTGATAATGTTGGAGTCTTGACAAGTAACAGACTGATTTGGAGGAAAATTGTAGATAGGAAGTTAGTAATGATGTAATTTTTTCATGTAGTACTGTCATATCCTGTACACCCCTTGAGGGTACATGGCAGGAATTTGATGATGATGATGATGATTGAATAGACTGGAAATCTGGGCAAACGAAAATGGCTGTCAGTTTAATGTTAGTAAGTGTAAAGTTATGCACTTTGGCGTGATTGTAGTTCCAGCATCATATTATATTAGCGGGGTTATGCTACAAGAAACTGAAGAGGCAAGGGATGTTGGTGTATTGGTGGATAAGAATTTAGAGTTCAAAGGTCACATAGCAAAAGTTGCAAATGCAACTCAGAGGATAATTGCTATGTTGAAGCGAACCTTGACATGTAAGGATAAGGAAGTCATTTTGCCTCTTTATAAGGCTTTGATAAGACCACACTTGGATTACTGTGCGCAGATTTGGTCTCCTGGATCCAAGGAGATAAAGAAACTGTGGAAAGGGTGCAAAGAAGAGTTACAAAGATTATATCCGGATTATGGGATTTAGATTATGAGGACAGATTACGAGTATGTGGATTACAGACTCTGGTAAACAGGAGAAAGAGGGGTGATATGATAGAGGTCTATAAACTTTTGAATGGGTGTTATAGCATTTCAACTGATGAAAGTTTTCGTTATATGGAAGGTGGGGAGAGAACACGAGGGCATCCATGGAAGTTAAATTTATTTGCAGTCAAGAAAGGGGTAAGAGCTAGGTTTTTCTCCCAGAGAGCAGTGAGTGAGTGGAATAATTTGCCCTTACAGGTAGTGAGTGCATCTAGTGTAAATGAATTTAAGGGAAGGTATGATAGCTGAGTTGGGTAATTTACAGCCTCCCTCGATGAGTCCTTGACTCCCTGGAGATCTCAAATAATAATAATAATATACATTATTTCACTTGCAGCATATTGAAAGATCTGTTTGGGATTCTCTTTTACAAGATTAACGTCCTTTCATAATCTGCTTTTCCCTTTCTTACCACACTAGTTACACTTCTGGCCTGTGCCTTGTACTGTTCATGTGCCTGCAGGTCATCTTTCTGCTTAAATTTCCTCCACATTTGTTTCTTTTTTTGTAGCTCTTACTTGATGATGATGATATTCATCTTTATTATCTATTTATTATAAATTCATCCATTAACTCCCACTTCATTTACTCTCCTGACTCTAGGTAAGCAGTCTCCCATTGCCTCTCTAAAATACTCATTTACCACTTCTTCCCATGCAATATCAACATCCAGCCCTTGCAGTTTTACATGCCATGGCACATATTCTTATGGACATGTATAATCCTATTCATTATGGGAAGGCCAGTTTCGATCTTCATTTAGGTCTCATCAGTGGGAGCCAGACCCAGAAGAGATATCAAAGTTGGAGTAATGCAGAAGTCATGTTTCTGTGTCTGGGTAGTGACCCTTCCTCATAGCATTATACCTGTCCATAAAGATATATGCCTTACATGATGGAATACTAAAGCAATTGATGTGAAATCATTGGTCCCTATATACAAGTAGCCCAGTCATGAAGTTACTTCATCTGCAAACTTTGTGTGCTTATACTTGGATAAAGGATGAAATCAAGAATATAATTTCTTGGCATCTTTAATTCATAGTATAAACAAGTGAAAAAAACTTTTAATATTATTATCATTACTCCCCCCCCCCTCCATGGAGTCAACAGAATCGTTGTGGGTGGGGTCATTCAACTAACAATATATTTATCATACTTAATCTTAAAATCCTTAACACTCCTACATTAACAACATGTTCCGGTGATGCATTCCATTTATCCACAAGTCTCCATGTAAAAAATTGACCCCTCACACCTCTCTTCACCACACTATTACATAACTTCCAGGGATGGCCTCTACTCCTTCCCTTCTAACCTTATCTGTTTGTATAATTTCTTGATTAATCTAAGAAAATCCCTTCAGTAACTTAAATATCACTATCATATTACCTCTTTTTCTACTATCAAACAAATTCTGCAATCCACATTCCTTTAATTCCCTCTCTCCATAGCCAACATTCCAGATTCCTGATGTTGTCTTAGTCAGTGATCTCTGGACCCTCTCAAATCTTTATACATGACAGTGAAAACTAGGTGACCAAATCTCAGCATAATAGTGAAGTGTGGTCTGACCAGTGCTATATACAGTGACATAATCACTTCCTTATCCCTGCATGCTAGTGTACTTTTTATCATTGTGGAAGTACGATATATAGTCTTTGCAACACTTGCAATATACCCCTTAAACACCAGTCAACCCATCACTTCCAGACTCTAATCTCATTCACTACTATAATTGCTAACACCTGGTTTGAAGCCCCCCCCCTCCCCCAAGTGCAGAAGATACACTTGGAAGAGCCCACTCAAGAGAACAAAAAAGATTTCAAATTGACTACTTCGTTGTAAAACAGTGGTATCCGAATCAAGTTGAGGAAACTATGTCTTTCCTAGTTACACTTCTGGCCTGTGCATTTACTTCTGGTACTGTTCATGTGCCTGCAGGTCACCTTTCTGCTTTCTGATTTAGGATTTGATCTCAACCTAGTAATGATGAAAAGTCAACTAAAATAGAAAATCCCAAAAAAACCCAAAGCTAGAAAGAAATGGAATGTGGAAATTTTAAGAGAAAGGGAAATAAAACAGAGATTCAGTGATTGTACTAATCAACAGATAAATAAGCTTAAACAAGAAAAAAAACTGGGAACTACAGATGCTGACACACCCTGGAAATACATTAAAACAATGGAGCAGAAGAAATAAGAATAAAACCACAAGAACTGAAAAAGCCATGGATCACTACTGCAATATTAAGCAAAATGGAAAAAAGACATGTATGGAAAAATATTACACAACAGCAGGACAAATGATGTATTAAAAAAAAAAAAAAATTTAAAATGAAGTGGACAGAGAATGCAGAAAAGCTGAAGAAAACTGGTGGAATCAACAATGCAAAGAAATAGAGAAACTAGGAAGAATTGATCTAATCTACAGGAAGATAAAGAATGTTACACACAAACAGGGAAACCCAATAACAGATCCTGAGATAAAGAAGAAAAGATGTTAAGAATATGTACAAGAACTGTATAAAGAAACAAAATCACTCCTGCAATTGCCATAAAGGAAGGATAAAGTCAAACTCATAGATAATATAATGCAAATTACTCGTGACAAATTCGAAAATGCACTCACAGCCATTGCAATGACTTAGACACCTGGCATAGATAGAATACCAATTGAACTAATTAAGGAAGTGAATGAACAACTAAAAGACAAGGTATACCAACTGATCATAAACTGAAGACTTCTTACACTCTCTGATGGTACCTATTCCTAAAAAGGCTAAATCAGTAGAATGTACCCACTACAGAATAATAAACTTCATGAGTCATATGTCAAAAATACTCTTAAAAGATTGACGGAATCAAAATCAGAAACCTATCTTGAAGAAAACCAATTTGGTTTTAGAAAAATTTGAAAATGCACTCACAACCATTGCAATGACTTAGACACCAGGCATAGATAGAATACCAATTGAACTAATTAAGGAAGTGAATGAACAAGTAAAAGACAAGGTATACCAACTGATCATAAACAGAAGACTTCTTACACTCTCTGATGGTGCCTATTCCTAAAAAGGCTAAATCAGTAGAATGGACCCACTACAGAATAATAAACTTCATAAGTCATACGTCAAAAATACTCTTAAAAATAATAAAAGATTGACTGGAATCAAAATCAGAAACCTATCTTGAAGAAAACCAATTTGGTTTCAGAAAAGAATGAGGAACCACACATGCAATTCAGGTGCGTACCACCAGTTGGGAACCGATGCCCTAGACCAGGTCCTGGGGAGCCAAACCCAGAAGTGATACCAAGTTTGGGGTAATGGCAAAGTCATTTTTCCATATACGAGTAGAAAAAAAGGTGTCACACCTTATTATTAAAATACTCTGGATTAGAGATAGATGTTGGGAGTTTTTCCACTTGGTTATGCTATAAATTAAAGATGCCAAGAAATTATTTCCTAGTTTAATCCTTTACCCAAGTGTAAACAAAGTTTGCACCTGAAGTAATTTTAGGACTGGGCAACTCATATATAGAAGCTAATGATTCACATTCAGATGTGAAAGAAAGGATATAAAGAATTACATATCATTGTAGAAACCAAATTTTTTGTCTAAAATTACAATTCTTGAGTGTTATAACTCTTGCAAGTTATTTCTATGCTAATTTTGACCTCTTTTCTTGTTATTTAGTTCTTAAAGGTAGAATTACCTGATTTTGATACTGAACGTAAGGGAAAAATGATGTCTGAAGAAGAGATTAGGACAAAATTAAAAGAAAAAGGGATTGCACCACCACGCAAATGGACTGAAAAGCCTATTTACATCAGTTGTACAGGTAACAGGAATTTCAAGTTTATAAGAATAGTAGGTTTATGTCCTTGATTTTCATTAATAAATAAGTAATGTCAAAGAAGTTGAAAATATTACAGAAGTAAATTACCCTTACTCATCTAGCTTTTTGCTTCTTTTTAGTTGAATTTACTTCATCATCATCATCATCATCATCAAATTCCTGCCATGTACCTTCAAGGGATGTATAGGATACGACAGTACTACATGAAAAATTACATCATTACTAACTTCCTATCTACAATTTTCCTCCAAATCAGTCTGTTACTTGTCAAGCCTCCAACATTATCAGATCTTATATTTCTATCGTCTAAGGCACTTTGTACTGTATCAATCCACCATTATCTTGGTCTTCCTCTGGGTCGTTTTCCTGCCAACCTGGCAGAGAACACTTGTTTTGCTAATCTTTCCTCTCCCATTCTATTTAAATGACCATACCACCTGAGATTAGCTCTGCTAACGCATTCCTGGATGCTGACAATGTCAAGTTCTTTCCTAATATCCTCATTTTTAATATGATATTGCTATTGATGCCATCTGTTCACGCCTCGAATCTTTCTAAGGACTCTCATATCTGCGGTCTCTAGTCTTTGGTCAAGTGTTTTACTTCTGAACCAGCTCTCAGATCCATAAATTAAAACTGGTTTGAACACTGTCTTGTATACAGCTAATTTAGTGTTCCGACTAATTTCTCTCTTACTCCATATGAATTTATTCAATTGACTTCCCACGATACCAGCTTTGCTGATTCTGTTGTCTATTTCTATATTTAGTTTACCATCTTCAGTAAAAATCGCACCTAAGTAGCTGAAATGTTTTACTTGTTCCACAGGTTCTCCATTCACAACACAGTTAACATTTTCAATGATTCTGCCTATTTTCATTGTCTTTGTCTTTTTATTGCTGACCGTCATACCATATCTATTACAACAGCTATTCAATTTAGTCAGAGAATCTTGCAGACTTGTAGCAGATTTATTTAGAAATATAACATCATCCGCACAAAGCAAAGAGCTGACATTAACATCTCCAATTTTGATATCAGGTTTAATACCACTTTCCTTCATAATGTGATCCATATAGATAATGAATAACAGAGGGGATAATGTACATCCTTGTCTCACACCAGATTTAACATTAAACCATCTTCCTGTACTTCCTTCAATTCTAACTGCTGACTTACAACTCAAATAAAGACTAAGTATTGCTTGATATAATGCCCTATTGACACCATATAACTGCAGCGTATTGAATAGCTTCTCTCTTGGCACCTTGTCATATGCTTTTTCCAGATCAACAAAACTTAAATACAGATCTTTGTTATATTCCCATGCTTTCTCTACTATTTGTCGTAAAGTGAAGATCTGATCCTGACAGCCTCTATTTGGCCTGAATCCAGCTTGTTCTTCACCAAGCTTTTCTTCCACAATTCTTCTCAACCGTTTCTCAAGTATACTTGCATAGATCTTGCCAGGAACACTCAGTAGTGAAATACCTCTGTAATTCTCACATTCAGTTTTATTTCCCTTTTTATATATGGGTACTATGAGAGCTCTACTCCAATCATCGGGAATTCGTCCCTCTGTCCAGGCTTTCTGAACTATGCAGTGCAGCCACTGTAAGACTTTTATACCACCATACTTTAGCATTTCTGGTCGAATATCATCTACTCCTGCTGCTTTACAGCCGTTGATGGCTTTTTTTACTTCAAGTATGGATATGTATTCCTGACTGCATGCCTGGTCAGTGTTTTTTATTACTGTGCTGTCATCACTGCTTGTTTCATTTAGCAGTTTTTCAAAGTAATTACTCCATACTTCAAGGATGGATATCTTTTTCTCCTGTTTTCATGTCACCTTTATCATCTCTAACTCCTTTTACAGCACTCTTTCCTCCATTCCCAAGCTTCTTCAACAACCTCCAGAATATTTTGCCACCTTCTTGATATTTATTTTCTATATTCTTGCCAAACTCCTCCCATGACTTTTGTTTAGCTAGTTTTACACACTGTTTAGCTTTCTTACATTTGTCTCTGTATTCTGTAAGAGTAATAGCGGACTTATTTGCCTGGAACTTTTGATATGCTTTCTTCTTTTCCTTCACAGCCTCTTTAACTTCCTGTGTCCACCAGGGAGTTCTGATTTTTTTATCCTTGCACACAACCTCACCACATGCCTCTCTGGCAGAATCAATCAATGTTTTCTTCAGAGTTTGCCACTGAATCTCCAAGGCTTGATTCCTGTTCTCAAACTCTTTCATTTTCTTTTCAATAATCTTTCTGTATTTTAGTCTACAGTTCACATCTGATAGCTGCTCAACTTTTATTCGCTTTAAAACTTTCTTACATGTTATTCTTTTCAATATGAAATTCAATTTTATCCTGCTCAAGACTAAATAGTGATCACTTCCAATTTCAAATCCTCTGTACACTCTGGTGTCCTGCACCAGGGAGAAAACATCACTATCAACAATGACATAGTCAATGAGACTTTTCTTATTCTTAGCCTCTTCTCTCCATGTGAATTTGTGCACATTTTTATGTTGGAACATGGTGTTAGTAATAACCAGTCCATGTCCTGAGCAGAAATCCAACAGGTATTATATTTGCCATTATTATTAGCTTTGCTCTTTTCTCCAAATTTTCCCAAAATATTTTTATATGTCTGACAATCATTTCCTACTCTGCTATTTATATCCCCAACAAGGACCAACTTTTCCTTTTTCATTGTGTCAGTTGCTTTTTCTAAAGCATCAAAAAATTCCTCCACTTCTACCTTAGTAGAACCTTCTGTGGGACCATAGGCACAAATAAGTCTCATTGTCCAGTTCCCCATTTTCATATTTCCCCACATTACTCTACTTGAGACTGACTGCCATTCAAGAAGATTAGCCTCGTATTTTGTGTTGAATACTATGGCTACTCCTTCTTTTCCTTGTTTGTCATTGCCTGAATATAATATTTTGTATTTATTGCTCAGAAAGATCTCACCAGTTTTGGTCTTTTTTGTTTCAGTCACCCCTATTATGTCGATCTGGTACTTATCTAATTCCTTAGCTAGCTCCATTTCTTTGCCATTCAGGCTTCTTACGTTGATAGTACCGATCTTTAACTCTGGTGATGTTGAGTTGGGGTTTGTTTTCAGATTTGTTCCAGTAGCTGACTTTTCGCTGTTCGCCCTGGTTCCCTGGCAAAAACAACGGGGGCCTTGTTTAACCGGGCGACGCCCCAGCCGGCATGAAATTTTGTCATGTTGTACCATCATTTTTTATTTTGGTTTAACCAATAAGAATACAATTTGGTCGGCTAAAATCCCAAATTGCCAGCCCATCCTCGTTCGTTCAGTATCAAAGTAGATACCCAACAGGGTGCACCACGAGAAGGTGAGGATTGGACATTAGGTCAGAAGCCCTGGTCAGTTCTCCGCATTCCTTTAAAGGCTATGTGGAGGTCTCCTCTCAGTTATACAGCTTTGACCCTTAAGCACCCCTGAATTTACTTTTAAACATTTAGAAAATTTAATGTGTTTGTTAGGAACAAAACCTCAAGTACTCACTTTAGTGAGTATGGGTGTCGCAAACCTGAGATACCTGATGCTGGACCATGCCTTACTTCATGTAATATACATCTATTATGTGAATTGACTATTTGGGAAATGTTGATCAAGTATCTGAGAAAAAACTATTTTAATAACAACTAGTTTCACCAACTTAAACTGTTGGCATCTTCAGGGTACAGGACTGATGATAGGAACTAAAGCTAACAAAACATGTTACAGACGAGACATTAACAGAATTCTAATTATAAATTACAAAACAACACTGAAGGTGTGCAATACACGTGGCGTGGCGAGTACATGATTTCACTTGTTTGTTTAGGAACGTTTTATCGTTGGTACTAAAGTTCATTTCTTGTGTGTTTAGAGACCTAATTAGGGTCTTCCAGATCTCGGATAAGATTAAACCTTGGTTCCTATTAAGATTTACTACAGAATGGGCAACTGTTGTGGCTTCTTTAAAAATACGAGAGCGGTAATCCTCTTCTATGTAAGGAGTACAGCTTTTATCCCACTCAATGATATTGTTAGTTGTGGAGAAATGGGAAGATAAGCCCGATATATCTTGTCTGTTGTTTTTGACATATCCAATGTGTTCTCTCTGTCTTATCTCAAGGCTTCTTGAAGTTTGGCCAATGTAACTTAAACCGCACAAGCATGGGATATTATAAACTCCAGCATATTTAAAGAAAGGATGGAAGTCTTTTGGAGATCTTAAGAGTTTTCGAATTCTATCTTTAGGTTTAAAGGTCACTCTTATTCTATGTGGTTTGAGGAGTTTAGCAACCTTGTTGGAGGCTGTCCCCACATATGGAATGATGATTGTGGTAATATATTGAGTGTCTTCTTGTTGTCTTTGTGGTGGATCAGAGAACAGAATCTTGTTAACAAGTTTTTTTTTTCTCAGATACTTGATCAACATTTCCCAAATAGTCAATTCACATAGCTTCTGTGGTCAAGAAAATGTATCGTTTAATATACATATATTATATTATCTGTAGACTGGTCCCCTCCACCTTTTTTCTTTCCTTCTTTCTTTTTTTCGAGTCCTTTCCTCCTACAATGCTGTTAAAGTATTTGGGGGCTACAGGTGATACTTTCCTGTTATGCAATTTCATTTCATGTTATGTGGAAAGGTATTTGAAATCCTACCACTTTCTTCTTGCAGTGACTTCACTCCAAAATGCCAATATGGTTGTGCCTTATAATACATATCATGCTGCATTGGTTGTCTTGCAGATTAATCAGAGCTGTGTTCAGCTCTTAGGCAGAGGATACTGTTCAAGAGGTATATTACAGTCTGCAACATAGGTCAGTGATATTATGAATGAGGAACACAGAAAGTATAGGATTAATCTCAGAAGAGAATTTTATATTGACACATGGAATGTTCAGGGTGGTCTACAGATGGGTACTCTTGAGATTATCTGTAAAGAGATGGATAGGTATAAAATTGACATCCTGGGAATTACAGAGACAAGATGGAATGGAGAAGGTCACTTCAAAAGACAGTATGGTAAGCTAGTTGTTTACTGAGATGGTGACTCAAAGCATCATGGAGTAGCTGCGATATTGAAAACAGGTCAGGCAAGAAGCCTTCTTGGTTATAACCCCGTTAATGATAGGATACTTTCTGTTAGACTTGAAGCCCAGCCTACCAATGTATCAATCGTGGTAGTTTATGCACCCCCACATGGATAGGCCTGATGAAGAGAGTGAGGAATTCTATGAAAACTTACAGACTGTTTTAGACTGCCTACCAAGGAGAGACATTCTTTACATCTTAGAAGACTTGAATGCAAAAGTGGGAAAGAGTATAAGAGTTAGGCCAGAGTGTGGCATGTTTGGTCTGGGTGAACATAACATTGGTGATGCAAGACTGTTGGAATTTATTCGTGCTAACAGAAGCAGGTATTGGTAATAAGTTATTACCAATACCTGCTTCCAGAAACGCCCACAACGGACCTATATTTGAATGTTTAACGTTGATAGATCAAGGCACCAGATTGATTACATCCTGGCTCTCCATCAGTAGAAGATAAGCATCTCTGATGTGCATACTTGTCCTGGAGCAAATTGTGGTACAGACCATCGGCTAATAAGAGCCAAAGTAAGATTAAGACTCCAAAAACTTCCAAGTCAGGCACATCCCACTAGACTGATGTTAGAGTAATTTCTAGAGGATTCACAGAAGAAACATCAACTCAGTTGGATGATTTTTTGGAGACCAATAATGAGAACTCACCAGAAATGCTTTTGGAAGGAGTCAAGGTGATAATACAGGATATAGCCAAGAAGTATCTCAGCCCAATAAGAGGACCAAGAGACCCATGGATACAACATGGGAACCAATCAAAAGAAGGCAGTTGGAAAAACAAAGAGACACAAGGATAGACGACACAAGAGATTACATAGAGAAGTCAGAAGATCCATCAAGCAGGACAAGGAAAAGTTCTATACTAATAAATGTGAAGAGATAGAGTTACAGATGAGGAGGCACAATTATAAAAGGATGTTTAATTTAGTTTGTGATCTAAAGCACAAGTTTAAGCCCAAATTGAATGTCATCAAAGACAGGAATGGAGCATTACTAATGGAAGAATTGGAAATCAAAATCAGATGGAAAGAATACTGTGAGAAATTGTACAATAGAGTGGATAAAGAAAATTTGGAGGAGCCCTTTCACCAGGAGAATTCCAATTTAGAACCTCTTCCACTCAGGCATGAAGTTGAAAGACCATTTAAGCAGCTTAACAGCAATAAGGTCCCAGGTGCAGATGGAATCCCAGTAGAGTTAATTAAGGTCACAGGGGATGGAGGGATAAGAGTGTTTCATAAATTGATTACAAAGATATGGAAGACAGGATCATGGCCTAGAGACTGGAAGAAGTCGGTTTTCATATCGCTGTATAAGAAGGGAGATATGAAGGCTTGCAAGAACTATTAGTTTAATATCTCATGCAAGCAAAATTTTATTGATGATTATGCTAAATAGGATTGAGGCGAAAGTTGAGGTAGAGATGCCAGAGGAACAAGCAGGTTTTAGGAAGGTAAGGGTACAAGAGATCAGATCCTTTGCCTTAGACAGATCATAGAAAAACATAAAGAATTTTCACTCCCTCTGGTAATGTATTTCTTAGACTACTCTGAAGCTTTTGACTGTGTTCAGCATGTGAAACTGCAGGAAGTAAAGAAAAGAATAGTTTTCTGTAAGATACTATCAGGTTGATAGCCAATCTATACAGGGAGCAAGAAGCCACGGTAAGAACAGGTGTTGGATTAACTGATTGGCTTCAGGTTGGAAAAGGAGTTAGGCAAGAATGTTTACTTTCTCCTCACTTGTTTAGTATATATGTTGAGACATCATGCGTGAAGCATTGTATAAGCTCAAGACAGCAATTAGGATAGGAGGTAGATTGATCAGTAATCTGATATATGCGGATGATACAGTACTCCTCTGTAATGACAAGAAAGAACTAGGACAAATTCTTGATAGAGTTAACAAGATCAGTAATAACAGAGGACTTCAACTCAATCCTAGCAAGACAAAGATTATGGTTCTCAAAGGAAATGCAAACAGGGAAGCTCTTGAGAAACAAGTGTACCTTAATGGAGAAAGAATTGAAAAGTCAGCAAGTTAGTACTAGGATCCATTATAAATGTGAAGAATTGCTGTTCAGAAGTCAGAAGAAGATTAGGAATGGCAAAAGCAACAGACAGTTGGAAATTTGTCTAAAATCTGGAAGGATGAATCTGTCTCCATGGGAATAAAGTTTAGGATTTTAGATGCAGTTGTTTTTCCAACAGTGACTTATGGATATAGACTTGAAACCTCAAGAAGTCAGATAAGAAAAGGATAGCTGCTTTTGAGATGTGGTGTTACAGAAGGCTGTTGAGGATATCGTATACTGAAAGACATACAAATGAATGGTGTTAGAAAAGATCAGTAGAACTTTAAGGCTCCTTGAGGATATTGACAGAAGAAAGTTAAAATATTTTGGACACATTGAGAGGATGGATGGAGGACTTCTCAGAACAGTACTAAAAGGTAAAGTTCCTGGAAAAAGAGGAAGGGTAGACCATCAATGAGATGGATGGATGGTGTGTGTGGAGTGACTGATCTTCAGAGAGTTGAAGCCCCTAGAAAAGCATACAACAGGACTGCACTGGTTTCGACCTTTATTAAGATCTCATCAGTGGCAGCCAGACCCAGAGCTGATATTAAGCTGATATACTTTCCACTTGGTTATACTATAAATTAAAGATAACAAGAAATTATATATTTGGTTTAATCCTTTATCCAAGGTTGAAACCGGTCTGGGTATGGGGCCCTTCCCATAATGCATAGCATTATACATATCTGTAAGGATATGTGTTTTGCATTATGGGATACTAAGGCAAGTGATGTGAAGTCATCAGCTTCTATATACGAGTCCTTCCAGTCCTGAAAATACTTCAGGTGCAAACTTTGTTTGCTTATACTTGGATAAAGAATTCATCATCATCATCATCATGCGTATTCAAGGATTTAGGCCTAGCTTGGCCTGTTTCCGCCTTAGAAGTCATCGGTGAATCTTTAAAGAGGACGTCTTGGTTTTCTTTTTCCTAATGGCTTGTATTTTAAGGCTTGTTTTGGTGATCTTTCTATTTTCATTCTTTGAACGTGTTCCATCCATTTATATTTATATTTTTTAATTTTTTCCATTACTGATTCTTGGTTTAATTCTTTAATTTCTTTGTTTCTTTTGTGATCTTGTTTGTTTTTGAACTAGGTTTGGTTTAAATATAGAGTTAATTACACCTGTTATTTTTTAAATATTTTGCAATTTTTAGGTATATATCTTTTTCATTTTCATACGTGATCATACATCCTAGGTAGTTAAATGAATTCACCTGTTCTAAGATCTTGTTATCTATTACTATTTTTGTTCTTACTGGATCTTGGCCTTGAAAGGCCATAGTTTTTGATTTTTCTGTTGATATTATCATACCATAATCTTTGGCTATCTCATTTAGATCTAAAATAGCTTTCTGGAAGTTATCTTCAGAATTTGTAATTATTGTTTGGTCGTCGGCAAAAAGGAGAGTGTTCAAGTTCACAGTAGGAGAAAGTTTAATACCTTGATGGAAATTTTTATTCCATTTTATTATTATTTCATTTAGGTAAATATTAAATGAAGTTGCTGAGAGGGACATCCCCGTCGGACCCGTTGGTTTCTCTCTCTCGTATATGATAGCTCATGATTTAATCTTATTTGTATTTGATTATTTTCATATATACTTAAGATAGCTTTTATGATATTATTTAGTATATCTCTTTCTTTAAATATGTTAAATAAAATGCTTCTTTTAACTTTGTCAAATGCTTTTTCAAAGTCAATAAATGCAATTGGGGTGCTTAAGTGTCAAAGCTGTATAACTGAGAGGAGACCTCCACATAGCCTTTAAAGGAATGCAGAGAACCGACCAGGGCTTCTGACCTAATGTCCAATCCTCACCATCTCGTAGTGCACCCTGTTGGGTATCTACCTGGATAGTGAACAGATGAGGATGGGCTGGCAATTTAGGATTTAGCCGACCAAATTGCATTCTTATTGGTTAAACCAAAATAAAAATGATGGTACAACATGACAAAATTTCATGCCAGCTGGGGCATCGCCCAGATAAACAAGAACCCTGTTGTTTTCGCCTGGGAACGAGGGTGAACAGCGAAAAGTCAGTTACTGGAACAAATCTAAAAACACACCCCAACTCAACATCACCAGAGTTAAAGATCGGTACTATCAACGTAAGAAGTCTGAATGGCAAAGAAATGGAGCTGGCTGAGGAATTAGATAAGTACCAGATCAACATAATAGGGGTGACTGAAACAAAAAAGACAAAAACTGGTGAGATCTTTCTGAGCAATAAATACAAAATGTTATATTCAGGCAATGACAATCAAGGAAAAGCAGGAGTAGATATATATTCAACACTAAATACGAGGCTAATCTTTTTGAATGGCAGCCAATCACAAGTAGAGTGATGTGGGCAAATATCAGAATGGCAAACTGGACAATGAGACTTATTTGTGCCTATGGTCCCACAGAAGGTTCTACTAAGGTAGAATTGGAGGAATTTTTTTGAGGCTTTAGAGAAAGTAACTGACACAATGAAAAAGGAAAAGTTGGTCCTTGTTGGGGATCTAAATAGCAGAGTAGGAAGTGAATGTCAGACATACAAATATGATTTGGGAAAATTTGGAGAAAAGAGCAAAGCTAATAATAATGGCAAATATAATACCTGTTGGATTTCTGCTCAGGACATGGACTGGTTATTACTAACACCATGTTCCAACATAAAAATGTGCACAAATTCACATGGAGAGAAGAGGCAAGGAATAAGAAAAGTCTCATTGACTATGTTATTGTTGATAGTGATGTTTTCTCCCTGGTGCAGTACACGAGAGTGTACAGAGGATTTGAAATTGGAAGTGTTCACTATTTAGTCTTGAGCAGGATAAAATTTAATTTCATATTGAAAAGAATAACATGTAAGAAAGTTTTAAAGCGAATAAAAGTTGAGCAGCTCTCAGATGTGAACTGTAGACTAACATATACAAAGATTATTGAAGAAAATATGAAACAGTTCGAGATCAGGAACCAAACTTTGGAGATTCGGTGGCAAGCCTTGAAGAACACGCTGATTGATTCAGCCAGAGAGGCATGTGGTGAGGTTGTCTGCAAGGATAGAAAAATCAGAACTCCATGGTTGATAAAAGTTAAAGAGGCAGTAAAGGAAAAGAAGAAATAGTATCAAAAGTTCCTGGCAAATAAGTGCTTTTGCCTTTAGAGAATATAGAGACAAATGTAAGAAAGCGAAACACTATGTAAAACTAGCTAAACAAAAGTCATGGGAGGACTTTGGCAAGAACATAGAAAATAAATATCAAGAAGGGTGTAAGATATTCTGGAGCTTGTTGAAGAAGCTTAGAAATGGAGGAAAGAGTGCTGTAAATGGAGTTAGAGATGATAAAGGTGACATGAAAACAGGAGAAAAAGATATTCTTGAAGTATGGAGTAATTACTTTGAAAAATTGCTAAATGAAACAAGCAGTGATAGCACAGTGGTAAAAAACACTCTATAGGCATACAGTCAGGAATACATATCCATACTTGAAGTAGAAAAAGCCATTAAAGGCTTGAAATGTGGAAAGGCAGCAGGATTAGATGATATTCGACCTGAAATGCTGAAGTATGGTGGTATAAAAGTCTTAGAGTGGCTGCACTGTATAGTTCAGACGGCCTGGACAGAGGGACGAATTCCTGATGATTGAAGTAGAGCTCTGATAGTACCCATATATAAAATGGGAAATAAAACTGAATGTGAGAATTACAGAGGTATTTCCCTACTGAGTATTCCTGGCAAGATTTATGCAAGTATACTTGAGAAACAATTGAGAAGAATTATGGAAGAAAAGCTTGGTGAAGAACAAGCTGGATTCAGGTCAAATAGAGGTTGTCAGGATCAGAACTTCACTTTGCGACAAATAGTTGAGAAAGCATGGGAATATAACAAAGATATGTATTTAAGTTTTGTCGATCTGGAAAAGGCATATGGCAAGGTGCCAAGAGAGAAGCTATTCAATATACTACAGTTATATGGTGTCAATGGGGCATTATATCAAATAATACTTAGTCTTTATTTGAGTTGCAAGTCAGCAGTTAGAATTAAAGGATACACAAGTAGATGGATTAATGTTAAATCTGGCGTTAGACAAGGATGTACATTTTCCCCTCTGTTATTCATTATCTATATGGATCACATTATGAAGGAAAGTGGTATTAAACATATCAGAATTGGAGATGTTAATGTCAACTCTTTGCTTTATGCGGACGATGTTATACTTCTGAATAAATCTGCTACAAGTTTGCAATATTCCCTGACTAAATTGAATAACTCTTGTAATAGATATGGTATGAAGGTCAGCATTAAAAAGACAAAGAGAATGAAAATAGGTAGATTTGTTGAAAATGTCAACTGTGTTGTGAACGGGGAACCTGTGGAACAAGTAAAAATTTCAGCTACTTAGACACGATTTTTAGTGAAAATGGTAAATTCAGTATAGAAATAGACAACAGAATCAGCAAAGCTGGTATGGTGGGAAGTCAATTGAATAAATTCATATGGAATAAGAGAGAAATTAGTCGGAACACTAAATTAGCTGTATACAAGACAGTGTTCAAACCAGTTTTAACTTATGGATCTGAGAGCTGGGTCAGAAGTAAAACACTTGACCAAAGACTAGAGACTGCGGATATGAGAGTCCTGAGAAAGATTAGAGGTGTGAACAGATGGCATCAATGGCGATATCATGTTAAAAATGAGGATATTAGGAAAGAACTTGACATTGTCAGCATCCAGGAATGCGTTAGCAGAGCTAACGCATTCCTGGATGCTGACAATGTCAAGTTTGACAATCAAATGAAAAATCATGCCTAAGTAGCTGAAATGTTTTACTTGTTCCACAGGTTCCCCGTTCACAACACAGTTGACATTTTCAACAATTCTACCTAGTTTCTTTGGCTTTATCTTTTTAATGCTGACCTTCATACAATATCTATTACAACAGTTATTCAATTTAGTCAAGTGGTATGGTCACTTAAACAGAATGGGCTAGGAAAGATTAGCAAAACAAGTGTTCTCTGCCAGGTTGGCAAGAAAACGACCCAGAGGAAGACCAAGATATAGGTGGATTGATACAGTACAATGTGCCTTAGATGATAGAAATATAAGATCTGATAATGATAATATTGGAGTCTTGACAAGTAATAGACTGATTTGGAGGAAAATTGTAGATACGAAGTTAGTAATTCTGTAAATTTTTCATGTAGTACTATCATATCCTGTGCACCTCTTGTGGGTACATGTCAGGAATTTGATGATGATGATGTTTCTAAATTGTATTCTATTTTTTTTTCTGTATTATTAATTTTAGGCAAAAGGTCTATACATGATCGTCCTTTTCTAAATCCATTCTGTACTTCTAAATTAAAGTTTTCGGAATATTTCATTAGTTTGCTATTTAAAATTCTACTATATATTTTGTAACAGGAATTTAGTAATAGAGATGACCCTATTGTTTTTAGGGTCATCTCTATTACTTTTTTTAAAGATAGGAATCACAATTGCTTTTTTCCATTCTATTGGGGGGGTTACCAGTTGTATCAATTTTATTTTAAAATAATAGGAGTCTTTCTTTGAATCTTGTTCCTGCATATTTATATAGTTCTGAACCTAGCTTATCTTCTCCAGGTGATTTTCCATTTCTTGTGTCTTTCAGGCTGATTTCTAATTCTTCTTTAGTTATTACCTTTTCATTAAATGTTTGCCAGTTGTCTTTTTTAAAATATTTACCTGTCCACAATTCTGTGTAGAAATTTAGAAATTCTTCTAATTTCAATTCAGTGTTTAATTTTATGTTTTCTTTAGTATAAGAAACTTAAAACCGAATAAGAAACTCATGTTTCTTATTCGGTTTTAAAACAATGTGGGATTTAATATCCCCTTAATTTAAATAATGTTTATATCGCCGAAATGAAGCTTATTAGCTCTTTATATTTAAGTAACTTATTGGTTGCACCTGTTTGGAAACTTGTATAGCAGAGTATATAAGTTCTTTTCGCTATACACTTTGGTATTAATATTAATTGGTCTAGCTACTCACTGATGAAGCCTCGAAAAAGGCTGAAACCGGTCTGGGTAGTGACCTTCCACCATAATGTAATAACAACATACATTTCCTAGGAAATGTTTTTTTACATTATGGGAAATACCTAAGAATAGCGATCAGAATTTCACCACCTTTGCTACGAGTCGTCCGGTATTGCACTACGTACTAGGGTCACTTGCATTAGCTCACACTAGTGGTCGCCGATACTTTATGGTTTACTATATTCGGCAAGAAACTCTCTGATTCCAATCTTTGTGTTTCTTATTCAGTTTTAAAACAATGTGGGATTTAATATCCCCTTAATTTAAATAAATTTATTATTAAGGGATATTACATCCCATATAGTTTCTTAGCCGAATAAGAAACTCAAAGAGTTTCATGCCGAATATAGTAAAAACTATATATAAAGTTCGGCGATTCCAAGGCGTAAGCAAATACCTGGATACTGCAGCACTGATCCCAAAGGGTAGTGCAAGCTGGGGCAACTCGTGGTAGAGGTGGAGCGAGCTCCGATCACTATTCTTGATATTTGCCCGTACTACATGAAAAAAATTACATCATTATTAATTTCCTATCTACAATTCTCCTCCAAATAAGTCTGTTACTTGTCAAGACTCCAACATTATCAGATCTTATATTTCTGTCGTCTAAAGCACTTTGTACCGTATCAATCCACCTATATCTTGGTCTTCCTCTGGGTCGTTTTGCTGCCAACCTGGCAGAGAACACTTGTTTTGCTAATCTTTCCTCGCCCATTCTGTTTAAGTGACCATACCACCTAAAATTAGCTCTGCTAACGCATTCCTGGATGCTGACAATGCCAAGTTCTTTCCTAATATCCTCGTTTTTAATATGATATTGCCATTGATGCCATCTGTTCATGCCTATAATCTTACTCAGGACTCTCATATCTGTGGTCTCTAGTCTTTGGTCAAGTGTTTTACTTCTGACCCAGCTATCAGATCCATAAGTTAAAACTGGTTTGAACACTGTCTTGTACACAGCTAATTTAGTGTTCCGACTGATTTCTCTCTTATTCCATATGAATTTATTCAATTGACTTCCCACCATACCAGCTTTGCTGATTCTGTTGTCTATTTCTATATTTAATTTACCATCTTCAGTAAAAATCATGCCTAAATAGCTGAAATGTTTTACTTGTTTCACAGGTTCTCCATTCACAACACAGTTGACATTTTCAATGATTCTGCCTATTTTCATTGTCTTTGTCTTTTTATTGCTGACCTTCATACCATATCTATTACAACAGCTATTCAATTTAGTCAGAGAATCTTGCAGACTTGTAGCGGATTTATTTAGAAGTATAACATCATCCGCATAAAGCAAAGAGCTGACATTACCATCTCCAATTTTGATATCATGTTTAATACCACTTTCCTTCATAATGTGATCCATATAGATAATGAATAACAGAGGGGATAATGTACATCCTTGTCTCACACCTGATTTAACATTAAACCATCTTCCTGTACTTCCTTCAATTCTAACTGCTGACTTACAACTCAAATAAAGACTAAGTATTGCTTGATATAATGCCCCATTGACACCATATAACTGCAGCGTATTGAATAGCTTCTCTCTTGGCACCTTGTCATATGCCTTTTCCAAATCGACAAAACTTAAATACAGATCTTTGTTATATTCTCATGATTTCTCGACTATTTGTCGTAAAGTGAAGATCTGATCCTGACAGCCTCTATTTGGCCTGAATCCAGCTTGTTCTTCACCAAGCTTTTCTTCCACAATTCTTCTCAACCGTTTCTCAAGTATACTTGCATAGATCTTGCCAGGAACACTCAGTAGGTAAATACCTCTGTAATTCTCACATGCAGTTTTATTTCCCTTTTTATATATGGGTACTATGAGAGCTCTACTCCAATCATCGGGAATTCGTCCATCTGTCCAGGCTTTCTGAACTATGCAGTGCAGCCACTGTAAGACTCTTATACCACCATACTTCAGCATTTCTGGTCGAATATCATCTATTCCTGCTGCCTTTTCACATTTCAAGCCTTTGATGGCTTTTTATACTTCAAGTATGGATATGTATTCCTGACTGCATGCCTCGTCAGTGTTTTTTACCACTGTGCTGTCATCACTGCTTGTTTCATTTAGCAGTTTTTCAAAGTAATTACTCCATACTTCAAGGATATCTTTTTCTCCCGTTTCCATGTCACCTTTATCATCCCTAATTCCTTTTACAGCACTCTTTCCTCCATTCTTAAGCTTCTTCAACAACTTCCAGAATATTTTGCCACCTTCTTGATATTTATTTTCTATATTCTTGCCAAAGTCCTCCAATGACTTTTGTTTAGCTAGTTTTACACAGTGTTTTGCATTCCTGCATTTGTCTCTATATTCTCTAAGAGCACAAGCTGACTTATTTGCCAGGAACTTTTGGTATGCTTTCTTCTTTTCCTTCACTGCCTCTTTAACTTCCTGTGTCCACCAGGGAGTTCTGATTTTTTTATCCTTACAGACAACTTCACCACATGCCTCTCTGGCAGAATCAATCAATGTTTTCTTCAGAGTTTGCCTGAATCTCGAAGGTTTGATTCCTGTTCTCAAACTCTTTCATTTTTTCTTCAATAATCTTTGTGTAATTTAGTCTACAGTTCACATCTGAGAGCTGCTCAACTTTTATTCACTTTAAAACTTTCTTACATGTTATTCTTTTCAATATGAAATTCAATTTTATCCTGCCGAAGACTAAATAGTTATCACTTCCAATTTCAAATCCTCTGTACACTCTGGTGTCCTGCACCAGGGAGAAAACATCACTATCAACAATAACATAGACAATGAGACTTTTCTTATTCCTAGCCTCTTCTCTCCTTGTGAATTTGTGCACATTTTTATGTTGGAACATGGTGTTAGTAATAACCAGTCCATGTCCTGAGCAGAAATCCAACAGATATTTGTCATTATTATTAGCTTTGCTCTTTTCTCCAAATTTTCCCAAAATATTTTTGTATGTCTCACAATCATTTCCTACTCTGCTATTTAGATCCCCAACAAGGACCAACTTTTCATTTTTCATTGTGTCAGTTGCTCTTTCTAAAGCCTCAAAAAATTCCTCCACTTCTACCTTAGTAGAACCTTCTCTAGGACATTGGCACAAATAAGTCTCATTGTCCAGTTCCCCATTCTCATATTTGCCCACATTACTCTACTTGAGACTGACTGCCATTCAAGAAGATTAGCCTTGTATTTTGTGTTGAATACTATGGCTACTCCTTCTTTTCCTTGATTGTCATTGCCTGAATATAAATTTTGTATTTATTGCTCAGAAAGATTTCACCAGTTTTGGTCTTTTTTGTTTCAGTCACCCGTATTATGTCGATCTGGTACTTTTCTAATTCCTCAGCTAACTCCATTTCTTTGCCATTCAGGCTTCTTATGTTGATAGTACCGATCTTTAACTCTGATGATGTTCATTTGGGGTTTGTTTTCAGATTTGTTCCAGTAGCTGACTTTTCGCTGTTCGCCCTGGTTCCCTGGCGAAAACAGCGGGGGGCCTTATTTAACCTGGCGACGCCACAGCCGGCATGAAATTTTGTCATGTTGTACCATCATTTTTTTATTTTGGTTTAACCAATAGGAATACAATTTGTCGGCTAAATTCCAAATTGCCAGCCCATCCTCGTCCGTTAAGTATCCAAGTAGATACCCAACAGGGTGCACCACGAGAAGGTGAGGATTGGACATTAGGTCTGAAGCTCTGGTTGGTTCTCTGCATTCCTTTAAAGGCTATGTGGAGGTTTCCTCTCAGTTATACAGCTTTGATCCTTAAGCACCACTTGTATAAGACATAATTATAATAGACATAATTCTTATTGTATAAGAATTATGTCTATTATAATATATGTTCTGTTTGGTTTAATTTATATTTGACTTGCTCATTTGTTCTGTTTCTGACCACTGAGTCTTATTTATTTTTCTTACACATTTCATTTTGATTGCTCTGATTTTCTGTATTTCTATCTGATTTAGTCTCCATGTCTTAGCTCCAAATGTTGCTGTAGATATAATAATAATTATTGTTATGTGCACCTTGAAAGAGTACAAGGACTCATTTTTATAGAGTTTAAGTTTGAGGCTTTTTGAAATGCTGTTATTTTCCCATATTTTTCTTCAATTTATTTATATCTGACCATTCTACATTAGTCTGTATTTTACTATTTCTGTGTTGTTGAAGTTCTGAGTAACGAAGCTACCAAGATGTGTAAATTGCTTTACCGGTTCAAGTGTATGATTTTCTAAGTTTATTGAAATTTTTTCCTTGTATATTCGTAGTTTCATTGTTTTCAATCTTGTTATCTCTTTCTTTTCAGATCATGGTAAATATCTGTTAATTTATAAAATTTTGGAATTCATTCATTAGTCTCCTAACGCTTTTCTAGCATTTCCATGCTGAAATGGCAGCTATTGAGCTTTTAATTCATTATCCATGCTTATTACTATACCAATGAAACTTCACTCATAACAAGCTAATTATCACAGCGTATAACAAAAAAATAAACTACTCTTTTTTTTTTTTTTTTACATTTTTTCAAGAATAATTATAAATTACATAAAATCTTCTTTTAATTACAAATTTTAAACTGAAAATAAGATTCACAAATTAGTACATAATCTTTATGATGCTGTAAAATTCAAATGTAAATAAACTACATTTATGTAAGCTTTTTTTTTTTTTACAACTCAACAAATTTTTGCAGGGATTGCAAATAATACATAATTTTTATAACATTCATCCTCCAAATCCCACAGTAATTTGCTCACAGATATTGATGGACAAAACAAATCTAATAGGTTCTGATGCATGTTGCAAAATGGATCTGAAAAGATACATTTCATAAGCATTCTTGTATAGCAAAATCATTTATTATCACAGCAAATGATTTTTAGCTTGTGTCCTGTAGAAAGTATTGTTTTTTTGCCTAATGTTGTCATGAAAAGTGATCTAAAAACTAAAATTGAAATGACTTGTCAAATTTGTTGGATCATCTCAGTTTTAGTATTTTGGGTGCAATCCTATGAAATTTTCATCATTTGCTAAGAATAATAATCTACTGTAATGAAAACATGGAAATTGAGTAGACAAACCATATTTCATTTAATTCCATACACCCAGAGCAGAGCAATTGCTATCCACAATTTCAAAATGTTTGGCCAGATTTTGCATATACTAATAGACTGGACTGATTGAAATGATTATTGAGATGAGTGCACATATTTTTGTAAAGATTCCAAATAATGAATTTCAGTAAAATCCATCCAGTCAGCCAGAACTGAGAAATAACTCACACTTGTATATGTATGGATCTAGATAATAAATAAATAATAAAAGAAAGAAAAATTTAAATTATTCGAAAATGATTCAAATCGGTTCATTTTTGCAATTAATTAAATATTTCACACATCTGAAAGGTAAGTAAAGCACTAAATGATGCAAAACGATACATCAGTTTAACATTAATGAAAAACTAAAAATTTAATATTTAAAAAGGAAAACAAAACATAAATTTAAATAAGAAAGATAATATAAGAAAATATGAATGTAATATCTCTCCTACTTTCTACATTGGAAGTTCTAAATCTTACTAGGGATTTAAAGGGAGAATGATATATAGTATTGTCCCAATCTTATCTCTTTATTATTACTCCACATTGAAAAATATTTAGCATTTTGCTAAATGATTTATTGATAAAATATTAATAAAGATGTCTTGAAAGAATAATCAGTGTAATTTTTATTGCTAATTCTTTATCTTCTCAACTTCTTTATAGTGCACTCTACCTTAAATTATAAATATTTATTTTATAGGTGATGTATTTGAACCATATGTCCCTCCAGAAGGCGATGGAAAGATTTCGGTTATTACAATTGCAGTGAGTATCTGTCCACAAAATTTTAATGTATGTCCTATAATTAATCCATGGCACTTCCTAAAATCTAAGGTGGTATGGCCACTTAAATAGACTGAGTGAGGAACGGTTAGCAAAACAGATATTTGATGCCAAGATGGCAGGAAAGAGACCCAGAGGAAGACATAGGAAATGGTATGTGTGGATTGATTCAGTCAGAACTGCCTTAGAAGAAGGAAATGTTACATATGACAATATTGGAGTGCTTACAAGATGTAGACTCAATCATGTAGTGCTGTCATATTAACCTGAACACATTGAGGATATATCATCACCATCATGAAATTCCTGCCATGTACCCTCAAAGGGAATGTAAAAGATATGATAGTACTACATGAAAAATTTACATCATTACTAACTTCCTATCTACAATTTTCCTCCAAATCAGTCTGTTACTTGCCAAGAATCCAACATTATCAGATCTTATATTTCTAATGTCTAAGGCACTTTGTACAGTATCAATCCACCTATATCTTGGTCTTCCTCTGGGGCGTTTTGCAGCCAACCTTGCAGAGAACACTTGTTTTGCTAATCTTTTTTCGCCCATTCTATTTAAGTGACCATACCACCTGACATTAGTTCTGCTAACGCATTCCTGGATGCTGACAATCTCAAGTTCTTTCCTAATATCCTCGTTTTTAACATCTTATTGCCATTGATGCCATCTGTTCACACCTCTAATCTTTCTTGGGACTATGGAATAAGACAGAAATTAGTCGGAACACTAAATTAGCTGTATACAAGACAGTGTTCAAACCAGTTTTAACTTATGGATCTGAGTGCTGAGTCAGAAATAAAACACTTGACCA
The DNA here is from genome assembly GCF_054136105.1 of Typopeltis vanoorti. Lineage (NCBI taxonomy): Eukaryota > Metazoa > Arthropoda > Arachnida > Uropygi > Thelyphonidae > Typopeltis > Typopeltis vanoorti. Next base: position 79,299,198 of record NC_143563.1, on the reverse strand, counting down.
AAGAGTAGAGACCGCAGATATGAGATCCATAAGTTAAAACTGGTTTGAACACTGTCTTGTATACAGCTAATTTAGTGTTCCGACTAATTTCTCTTTTATTCCATATGAATTTATTCAGTTGACTTCCAACCATACCAGCTTTGTTGATTCTGTTGTCTATTTTCATATTTAATTTACCATCTTTACTAAAAATCGTGCCTAAGTAGCTGAAATGTTTTACTTGTTCCACAGGTTCTCCATTCAAAACGCAGTTGACAATTTCAATGATTCTGCCTATTTTCATTGTTTTCGTCTTTTTATTGCTGACTTTCATACCATCTCTATTACAACAATTATTCAATTTAGTCAGGGAATCCTGCAGACCTGTAGCGGATTTATTTAAAAGTATAACATCGTCTGCATAAAGCAAAGAGCTGACATTAACATCTCCAATTTTGATATCATGTTTAATACCACTTTCCTTCATAATGTGATCCATATAGATAACGAATAACAGGGGCGATAATGTACATCCATGTCTCACATCAGATTTAACATTAATCCATCTTCCTGTGTATCCTTCAATTCTAACTGCTGACTTACAACTCAAATAAAGAGTACGTATTGCTTGATATAATGCCCCATTGACACCATATAACTGTAGCGTATAATGGCTTCTCTCTTTTCACCATGTCATATGCCTTTTCCAGATCGACAAAGCTTAAGTATAGATCTTTGTTATATTCCCATGCTTTCTCAACTATTTGTCGTAAAGTGAAGATCTGATCCTGACAGCCTCTATTTGGCCTGAATTCAGCTTGTTCTTCACCTAGCTTTTCTTCCACAATTCTTCTCAACCGTTTCTCAAGTATACTTGCATATATCTTATCAGGAACACTCACTAATGAAATGCCTCTGTAATTCTCACATTTAATTTTATTTTCCATTTTATATATGGGTACTATGAAAGCTCTACTCCAATTATAGGGAATTCGTCCCTCTGTCCAGGCTTTCTGAACTATGCAGTGCAGCCACTGTAAGACTTTTATTCCACCATACTTCAACATTTCTGGCCGAATATCATCTACTCCTGCTGCTTTTCCACATTTCAGGCCTTTGATGACTTTTTCTACTTCAAGTATGGATATGTATTCCTGACTGTATGCCTGTTGAGAGTGTTTTACCACTGTGCTATCACGGCTTGTTTAATTTAGCAATTTTTCAAAGTAATTACTCCATTTAAGGATATCTTTCTCTACTTTTTCATGTTACCTTTATCATCTCTAACTCCTTTTACTGCACTCTTTCCTCCATTCCTAAGCTTCAACAACCTCCAGAATATTTTGTCACCTTCTTGATATTTATTTTCTATGTTCTTGCCAAAGTCCTCCAATGACTTTTGTTTAGCTAGTTTTACACACTCTTCATCTTTCTTACATTTGTCTCTGTATTCTCTAAGAGCACAAGTTGACTTATTTGCCAGGAACTTTTGATATGCCTTCTTTTTTTCCTTCAGTGCCTCTTTAACTTCTTGTGTATACCATGGAGTTCTAATGGAGTTCTCAAACTCTTTCATTTTTTCTGCAATAATCTTTGTGTATTTTAGTCTAAGTTCACATCTGACAGCTGCTCAACTTTTATTCACTTTAAAACTTTCTTACATGTTATTCTTTTCAATATGAAATTCAACTTTGTGCTGCTCAAGTTTAAATAGTGATCACTTCCAATTTCAAATTTTCTGTACACTCTGGTGTCCTGCACCAGGGAGAAAACATCACTATCAACAATAACATAATCAATGAGACTTTTCTTATTCTTTGCCTCTTCTCTCCATATGAATTTGTGCACATTTTTATGTTGGAACATGGTGTTAGTAATAACCAGTCCATGTCCTGAGCAGAAATCCAACAGGTATTATATTTGCCATTATTATTAGCTTTGCTCTTTTCTCCAAATTTTCCCAAAATAGTTTTGTATGTCTGACAATCATTTCCTACTCTGCTATTTAGATTCCCAACAAGGAACAACTTTTCCTTTTTCATTGTGTCAGTTACTTTCTCTAAAGTCTCAAAAAATTCTCCACTTCTACCTTAGTAGAACCTTCTGTGGGATCATAGGCACAAATAAGTCTCATTGTTCAGTTCCCCATTCTCATATTTGCCCACATTACTCTACTTGAGACTGCCTGCCATTCAAGAAGATTAGCCTCGTATTTTGTGTTGAATACTATGGCTACTCCTTCTTTTCCTTGATTGTCATTGCCTGAATATAATATTTTGTTTTTATTGCTCAGAAAGATCTCACCAGTTTTGGTCTTTTTTGTTTCAGTCACCCCAATTGTGTCGATCTGGTACTTATCTAATTCCTCAGCTAGCTCGATTTCTTTGCCATTCAGGCTTCTTATGTTGATAGTACCGATCTTTAACTCTGGTGATGTTGAGTCGAGGTGTGTTTTCTGATTTGTTCCAGTAGCTGACTTTTAGCTGTTCGCCCTGGTTCCCTGGCGAAAACAACAGGGGCCTTGTTTAACCATGTGACGCCTCCAGCCGGCATGAAATTTTGTCATGTTGTACCATTATTTTGTATTTTGGTTTAAGCTAATAAGAATACAATTTGGTCGGCTAAATCCCAAATTGCCAGCTCATCCTCGTTCGTTCAGTATCCAGGTTGATACCCAACAGGGTGCACCACGAGAAGGTGAGGATTGGACATTAGGTCAGAAGCCCTGGTCGGTTCTCTGCAGTCCTTTTAAGGCTATGTGCAGGTCTCCTCTCAGTTATATAGCTTTGACCCTTAAGCACCTACCCACCATTGAGGATACATATCAGAAAATTGATGATGATGATGATGATATTAACCTCCCTACTGGCTACCACATCCACATTTTTGTGGATGTTAAGTATACAATAAAGTTGGAAAGACATGGATAAGAAGTGCTAACCATCAATTATCTCCATTTAGAAGTGTAATAATCCTTTACACTCAGAAGAACCCTTAACCTGATTTACTCACATTTGTAGCTGCATCTCAGATCCAGTGCTAGTAAGCAACATGAAATGCATAGTTTTCCTTACAGTATATGCAGCATAGCTGTAATTTTAAATAGAGATACAGATTAAGTGTATATTGATACATTTATAATTTTAATCCTCTTCTCATATAAGTGTAGGTTATTGCTAATGGTAGGACAAACTAAGAGAAATGTCTATTTTGATATGTTTTTTATCTTAAAAAAAATTCATCAATGTGTAGAGAAAATGGTTGCAATGAGTTATGGCACATAAATCTTGTATTAGCCTAGAAAAAGAAATGCCATAATTAATTAATTTTGTCTAATTACACTTGGATGACCATGCTTATTGATGATAATTATTTTCATGAAACAATTGTTATAAAATAATCACAAAGGTATTTATTAAAAAATGTGCTGTTTCTTATAAATTAATAAGTCTTATTTATTGTTAATTCACAGTTCTAGTTAGAAATCACTTCACATCACTTAGAAATCAAAATGCTTACAGTTTCCTTACTTGTATGGTTTGATTTACAGAAAAGAAATTAATACATTTATAATAACGCATAATGTCATCTGCAATACTTTGAGCTACATTTGTCTCCCTCATTTCTAAGAATCATGCTTCAATTATAAATTGTCAATTCAAAACAAAGTTCACGAAAAATTAATTTTGTGCACTTTATTTTGAAAAAAGAAACAAAGAACATTGTTCCTGTGGTGTTAGTTACATTGGTCAGACCTCTAGAAGCTTCGAAACGAGACAGAAGGAGCACATAGGCTGTTAGAAACAACAGACAAGTTATTTCAGGCCTTTCTTCCCACTTCGCCACTACCAACCATCTTATTGAGTGGGATAAGAGTCATATGCCCTATATAGAAGAGAACTACCATTTCAGAATCTTCAAGGAAGCTGCTATATTCACCCGTTCAACAGGAAACCTAAATAAGAATCAAGGTCTAATCCTACCTGATATTTGGAAAACTTTAATTAGATCACTAAACACTAAAGAAATGAACTTTCATGCCAATTACATTATATCTCTCAACCAATAAATCATGTACCTGCGACACGCGTATTGTCTCATGCACAGTACTAATTTTGTATGAATTAGAACTGTCAGTTAAAACCTGGTCTATTACCTTCATATCGCTTCCAATTGTATCCCTGAAGATGCCGATAGCAAAAATCAGTGAAACTAGTCGGATAATAAATATTACTCTCTTGACTAACATTTCTTAAAAAAATGAGTTATAGTTTCTAATACAAGTAGTCAAGAAAAAAGTCACACTATGAACAGGATCGACGAGATCACTAAACTAAAGGTACGCAATCTTGAAGGTTTAAAATGCAAAAAGGCTAAGTGTTTAAACCATCTGACATTTTTAAAAAGATGTCGAGACAATACCATTATCCCAAAATTTCTTCGTCTCAAACAACATTTTAAAACAAAAAATACTAATATTATTTACCAAAAAACTTTATTCGCCCTTCTCCAAGAAAGAATTAGCCATACGAGATCCTTGCTCAGCCAAATAGACTCTCAATGCTATGATTTGTTCACAGACATCTCTAATAACCTTGACGAAGATACCTGCCAACTTTTAGATATGATTTACAACAATTATGCTAAAAGCTTCAGTTACAGCAAAAAGATGAAATTGATAAATTCAACCTGCTATATGATAATCACATTAACTCCTCTAAACTGTGTTTACCAGATAACCAAGTTATAGTGAACCAATCTAATCACATTTTAACAAAACCTGAGATCTCAATTCTCAAAAAAGGATTCAATTTTTGCCTTAAAATCTACTTCTATTCCTAAAATAGATTTCATCTGCAACTTAGAAAAAGCCATCTCATTGTTACTACACCCAATAGCTCCATAATCCTCTCTACTCCGTCAAGATCTCCTAACACCAACTCTAACTAAATGGAAAGAAGAACACTACTCAAATTAAAGAATAATAAAGACATCATCATACTTAAAGCGGACAAAAGCAATAATACTGTTATCTTAAATACAAAAGATTATGAAGAGAAAATTAACAATCTATTATCAGACACGTCTCTCTATGATGTTCTCAGTACAGATCCTATGCAAAAAAAACCATAATGATACCAACGAACTATTACGTGGAATGACTAACTGGCCTATAGATTTAATAAGGAAGCTAAAATCCATGCACCCGTTGACTCCAAGATTGTATGGTGTTCCTAAAATACATAAAGAAGGTACACCAGTATGTCCAATAGTTGATGGAATCTATTCTCCAACTTACCAACTGTCTAAATATCTAGCCAAAATTTTACAACACATTCACAACTCGGATACTTATATCAAAAACTCACAACATTTTATTGAGAAATTAAAAAACATCCCTATCTCTGAAGATGATGTACTAGCTAGCCTTGACGTCACATCTCTGTTTACAAACATTCCAGTTGTGGAAGTCATCAACATCTTATACAACTTGTTCACATTAGAAATTGAAAAAGATGAAAAACTTCCCTTCCTAGACATCCTAATAAAGAAATAAACCAATAACAGTATCAACCTGTCTGTGTATAGAAAACTTACGAATACTGGACATTACCTCAATTTCAACTCGTCACATCATTTATCCCAGAAACTTAGCATCATCCATATACTTAAGAAAAAGAGCTATACAGTATACCCCAAACCAAGATGACTTACAAGAAGAATTAACTACAATATCCAGAGAGCTTAAATGGTTATCCTAAAAGACTCATCAACAAGATTCTCTTTACAGATATACCACAAAGAACGTGAGGACACCCAATACATCAGCACTGTAAGTATTCCATTTGTGAGCACCATTTCCAAAAAATTGGCTATCCTTCTAAAATCACACAATATTAGAGTAACATTCAAGCCAGTCAACACTATTCGGAAATTTTTAAGATCATCGAAAGACCCTCATCCATTCTACAAGTACTCTGGAGTATACATATACCTTGTTCCTGTGGTGTTAGTTACATTGGTGACCTCTAGAAGCTTCGAAACGAGACAGAAGGAGCACATAGGCTATGTTAGAAACAACAGACAAGATATTTCAGGCCTTTCTTCCCACTTCGCCACTACCAACCATTTTATTCAGTGGGATAAGAGTCATATGCCCTATATAGAAGAGAACTACCATTCCAGAACCTTCAAGGAAGCTGCTATAGTCGCCCATTCAACAGGAAACCTAAATAAGAATCAAGGTCTAATCCTACCTGATATTTGGAAAACTTTAATTAGATCACTAAACACTAAAGAAATGAACTTTCACACCAATTACATTATATCTCTCAACCAATAAATCATGCACCTGCGACACGCGTATTGTCTCATGCACAGTACTAATTTTGTATGAATTAGAATCAGTTAAAACCTAGTCTGTTACCTTCATATCGCTTCCAATTGTATCCCTGAAGATGCCGATAGCAAAAATCGGTGAAACTAGTCGGATAATAAATATTACTCTCTTGACTAACATTTCTTAAAAAAATGAGTTATAGTTTCTAATACAAGTAGTCAAGAAAAAAGTCACACAAAGAACATTGTAAATTAAATTTGGTAAATTAAATTTTCTTCTTCATATCTTCATTGGTATGAAGAAGATAAGAAAATACTATATATTATTATTATTGTTGGGTATTTTCTTGCGGCACAAAGATGAAATTACTGCACATTTGAAAAAGAAATATTGTGTTGGCAAATAAGTTCATTCGGTTTTTCAGAGTGGAATGAAACACATTTTATTTAATATATATAATGCATACTAGTCAGTTATAAATTGACCCTCTTTATCAATGACCTCTTGCCATCTATCCACCAACTTCATTATGCCACGTTACATAAAACTCCTGAGGTTTACTGGCGAAAAACTGATCCAGGTGTCTTTTGACAGCCTCCTAATTTGCAAAGGTTTTTCTGTTCGGTGAATTCTGCAGTAGAATAACCAGTGATCAAATAATTATTTCTTTAGCTTACTGTGTGTAATGTAACTCAGCTTGTCCTTGTATATTTGTATATACTCCAGATGATGATCTTAATATGAAGATTGAAACTTTAGGAAATTAAAAGAGTTATTTATAGCAATGTTGTAAAGTCCATAATTTCTAAAATGAATGCTGATCACCGTGCAACACTAAAAGAAAGGATTCTGATAATTCATAGAAATTCGACCCACAAGCGATTCAATCAATACGGTAAGCTGAAGATTCATTTTTCTGGTTTGATCAATCGACTGGCTTTTTTAAAATTGTGTAGGGACAGCAATATCATTCCGAATTGCATCAAATTAAAGAGAAAATTTACTTCAACAAAGGTACAACGAATATACCACCACATGGAGTTAGCGTTACTCAGAGAACAGATCCAGGCTACGAGAAAAAAACTTGGCCGTTACTCAAAACCATGTACAAAATGTAAAATCTGAACTTTATAGTTATTTGAACGCAGATATTTGGATTATCCTCGAAAAGATTACGGACAACACGCCGAACCATATCTTTCAAACTAAGAAAGAAAACCTCATATCCAAATTTCATAGACTAAAAGATCAACAAAAACCAACTGACATATTCGAATTTCTCCACAGTGAAAGTTAACAACCAGCAAGAAGCAACAGGAGCCACCAATCGCTTGTAGGTAACAGTAATGTAATTAACCTTTCCGACCACGCCTTACACAAAGATGAACTCTCGCTACTCAGCAATGGTCTAATTTTGCCATAGCACCCAGATTGATGAACAAACTAGATTTTATTTGTAATATTGAAAGAGGCTTAAGATTCATCCCAAATAACATAGCAGACAAAATACGTTTAGAAACCGCCAACATTTTAAATATAAATCATAAGAAAACAATAACAAGCAACTTAATGAAACACGAATTAACGGCGGTGAAATCATTAAAATCAAATCCGAACATCAGAATAACTAGAGTCGATAAAGGAAGCGCCACCATTATTCTAAACTGAACCACTTATTTAGAAAAAATTAATCTGCTAGTCTTGGACAATAGTACATACCAATGTGTTAACTACGTCCCAACCAATAGAATAAAAAAGAAAACAAAGAAACTACTTAAATCAATTACTACATGGCCTGAAGATACAGTCAAAAAAACTACTTCCACACTACGCTCGTTCCCCGAGAATTTACGGACTACCAGATACACAAACAAAACACACCACTCCGGCCGATAGTCGAAGGTATAGATAGCCCAAATTATCACCTAGCCAAGAAATTAGCGGCAACGCTCAAGGAGTTGGTAGGTCATTCCCCCTCCTATATCAGAAACACACACAACACTTCATAAACATAATCAAAGACATTACATTACATTAGAAAAAGATGATTTATTAGTCAGTTTTGACGTCTCTGCTCTCTTTACGAATGTCCCGATCAATGACACAATTCTTCTTTTACAGAACAAATTCCCTCCAGATATCACAGGTACTCTTTGTGTATGTATTACGTTCTGGTTATTTTGTATGGCAAAATGCTTTCTATCTACAAAAAGAAGGCACAGCCATGGGCTTGTCATTATCATCCCCCCCCCCAATTGCAAACTTTTATATGGAACATTTTGAGCAACATGTTCTAGATTCCTCTCCTTTAAAACCCAAAGTCTGGCTTAGATACATTGACGATGTTTTCACGATTTGTTCCCATGGCCGCTAGACACTTTCCTTAGCTACCTAAACAAACAGCACAAATGCATATAGTTCACAATTGAGATTGAAAAACAGAACACACTTCCGTTTCTAGATACACTTGTCACACGTCTTCCTTCTGGTAGTCTTTCCTTCACTGTTTACCTAAAACCCACACAAACTCCTACCACCACCCAACACAGAAACTAGGTGTCATTAATACTCTAAAAAACAGGGCTTTGAAGATCTGCTCCAATGAACATGCGCTGAAAGACGAATTTAAAGTTACCAGCAACGCTTTTCTAAAAAATGGTTACAGCCAAAACACTATTAACAAAATTCTCTACAAGACCTCGATAAAAAACAAAGATAAACCAGACTACAATAAAACTATAACCATTCCTTACATTAAAGGGACATCAGATAAAATAAACAGAATACTACAAAAATACAACCTCAAAACCACCTTTAAACCTCCTGCAAAATTAAAACGCTTACTCAACTCATCCAAAGACCCACTCCCTCCACTGGCCCACCCTGGTGTATACTGTATTTATTGCACCTGTAATATTCCATACGGGGGGGGGGGGGGGGGGGACAAGACGCACAATTCCTATCGGACAAAAGAACATAAACGACACATTAAATATAATAACTATGGTGAAGCTGGCCTTTCTGATCATGATGCCCTGAACACTTTACATAGAATTGACTGGAAAAGTACCAGTTGTTTACATCACACCAAAACTTGGTATGAACGCAAATTTAAGGAATCCTGTGAGATTCTTATCGACCACCCCAATCTGAACAATAATGATGGTCTAAAAATCCCAAGCATATGGAAAGCACATAATCTACCCACGGAACCTTTCTCTCTAAGAGTTAACTATAAACAGGACTGTAGATAATCCAGAATCCTAAATCTAAAATAACAGTTGTAATGTTAAAAATAGGACACCATTGTTACTGAAAGAAGACTATCTATAAGAAGGAATGTTTTTCTCGTGTTATCTTAATTCTCGTGGAAAGACTTAGACGTTGGTTATACATTTTTTACTAAATAATTTAAGGAAATTACAATGTAAACTAGGATATACATTAAAATAAATTTTAATATACTTCAATATTTCTGCAACATCACATTGCCATTTTCAAGGAACTTAAGAACAAGACATCTACACGCAGGCACAACAAACAGTAAGTGAGGAAGAAGCAGGAAGGTATTATTTCTCCTCAAGTCCTGATGGTGCCCCCTAGTGGGCAATGTTGGTATTCTTGGGCAATTGGGCTGAAGGTCTTCTGATGTAGGTTTCCCAAATTTGAGGCAGTCTCATGCAGCCAAATTTGTTGAGGTTCGGATTGTTTCTTAGGGCTGAAGCTGATTCCATGAAAAGCCTTTCATATTTGTATTTACTACGGTGTATTATCGTGGCTTTCTTCCACTGTATTCTATGGCAGGTATCCAGCGCATGGTCAGCAAGACCAGAGTGGCTGTATTGGTGAAACCGGATGTAGTCCTTGTGTTCTAAAATTCTGATATTTGCTGTCCTGCCTGTTTGGCCAAAGTAGGACAGCTTACAGCTGCAAGGGACCTGGTATACACCAGGTAGGTCTAGGAGGTGGGAGGTCTTTAGTAGAGCAGATAAGGGATGCCAATTTTTTATATGGTCTGTAACAAGAAGTTAAGTCATGTTTTTCTAAGATTTTTGTAATTTTTCTCCAAGGTGCCTCGGATATAGGGTATGGTGATGGATTTAGAGTAATCCTTGTTATGAGGGGGGGTGGGGGGGTTGTGGTTTACTGGTTTCAATATTTTTTGGATTTTTTTTAGGGGGGTAGCCATTGGCTGAGAAAGTGTTGAGAATGTGGTTAGGGCATTGTCATTTGAACAGATAAGTTTAGCCCTGTTGTGTAGTGTCTTAATGACTCCATATTGTTGCGAGGAGGGGTGGTGGGATTGTTGGTGAATGTATCTGCCTGTATGGGTGGGTTTTCTATAGACTGAGAAAACCAAGGTTCCATCAGGCTGGCAGGTGACTATTGTGTCTAAGAAAGGAAGGCTGTTGTTTTTTTCCTCTTCCAGGGTGAATTTGATTCTGGGGGGTTGTTTGTTTAAGTGTGTTAGGAAGGAGAGGAGTGCATCGGAGCCATGTCGCCAAATAGTGAACACATCAACATAGCGAAACCAAATGGTTGGTTTTTGTGGGGCAGAGTTGAAGGCTTTCTCTTCAGAAGTCTCCATATAAAAGTTGGCCAAGGGTGAGGAGAGTGGAGAACGCATGGCTGTGCCCTCTATATTTGTTTGTAGAATTTTCCTTGCCAAACAAAATAACCTGAGTTCATTGTGAACTGAAATAGGGCTGTGATATTATGTCCCATAGTGGATGGCATTGATTCCTCCACATACAAACTAGCTAAACATTTGGCCAAAGCTCTTTCACACTATACTGGCAACACACCTTCATGCATAAAAAACTCAGCCCACTTCAAAGCCAGCATAGAAAACCTTACACTCAAACACACTGACATAATGGTCAGTTTTGATGTCTCCTCCTTATTCACAAATGTCCACTCAAAGAATCCTTAAAGCTAATCCAAGCTAAATTTCCTCCTGATATCACAGCCCTATTTCAGTTCACAATATACTTAGGTTATTTTGTTTGGCAAGGAAAATTCTACAAACAAATAGAGGGGACACCCATGGGTTCTCCACTCTCCCCACCCTTGGCCAACTTTTATATGGAGACTTTTGAAGAGAAAGCCTTAAACTCTTCCCCACAAAAACCAACATTTAGCTTCGCTATGTTGATGATGTGTTCGCTATTTGGCCACATGGCTCCGATGCACTCCTCTCCTTCCTAACACACTTAAACAACCAACACCATAGAATCAAATTCACCCTGGAAGAGGAAAAAAACAACTGCCCTTCTTTCTTAGAAACACTAGTCACCTGCCAGCCTGGTGGAATCTTGATTTTCTCAGTCTATAGAAAACCCACCCATACAGGCAGATACATTCACCAACAATCCCACCACCCCTCCTCTCAACAATATGAAGTCGTTAAGACACTACACAACAGGCTAAACTCATCTGTTGAAATGACAATGCCCTAACCACAAAACTAAACCACATTCTCAAGCTGATTCCAGGCTTTTCATGGAATCAGCTTCAGCCCTAAGAAACGATCCAAACCTCAACAAATTTGGCTGCATGAGACTGCCTCAAATTTGGGAAACCTACATCAGAAGACCTTCAGCGCAATCGCCCAAGAATACCAACATTGCCCGCTAGGGGGGTACCATCAGGACTTCAGGAGATATAATACCTTCCTGCTTCTTCCTCATTTACTGTTTGTTGTGCCTGTGTGCACGTATCTTGTTCTTAAGTTCCTTGAAAATGGCAACGTGACGTTGCCGAAATATTGAAGTATATTAAAATTTATTTTAATGTATATCCTAGTTTACGTTGTAATTTCCTTAAATTATTTAGTAAAAAAGCATGTCATCTTAAATAGAATTTAGCTTTGATGTAGTTTCTAAATAATTAATTAATTTGTAATTTTTATTTTTTAATTTTAATTTTTTCACTAGAAATCATGCCAGTCGAATAACCGGTGATCAAATCATTGTTTCTTTAGCTTACTGTGTATAATGTAACTCAGCTTGTCCTTGTATATTTGTATATACTCATGATAATGAATGATCTTAATATGAAGATTGAAGCGTCGGGAAATTAAAAGAGTTATGTATAAAGGTTGTAAAGTCCATAATTTCTAAAATGAATGCTGATCACTGTGCAACACTAAAAGAAAAGATTATAAAATGGTAACATTTATTACCCTGTTCTATTTTAAATTATTCTCTCTTTCTATGCCTTTGTTAAGAATTGTGTGACATGGCTACATGTTTGCTGAAAATTAATCACAAGAAAATCTATTATTGAGAAAATTCAGCAAGAAAAAAAAAAATCAAGAAATGTTTTTGAAAAAAATATAGTTTCTTTATGTATTTCTGTGTCATTTAATTAGATTTTTTTAGCATTTTTTATAATAATTTTATTCTGTATAAAGTGAAATTAATATTTTGTATTTTACTGATTGGCAAGTTCCTTGATTTCTATTTATTTCTTAAAACATTCTTCCTTTTTTTTTTTTTTTTCTTTTTTTTCTCTCTCTAAGATACTGCAGCCTATGTAGATAGAATATTAATTTTTATGAAATTGGCATAGAGTGGTTAGGGTTACTCCCTAACCACTCTGCCAGTTTTAGGCACCAAATTTAGGAGTGTTTATTTTGTAAACTTTCACTTTATCTGTGCAGTTAAGACACTCGTCCAGATGTGATGTTATTTTTTTACCAAACTAATTCCAAAGATGAGATGCTTTCACATATAGGATACCCATGTATTTTGGAATTCAATTTCCCTCTAAAAAATTTTCTGTGAACCATTGCATGAATGCCATTCAAGAGAAGATTTAAGTATATTGCAACTCATTGTCATTTAAATCTCCATTTTCCTTTCTTACCTATTAGATTAAGCTCAAAATAGTTATCGCCAAAGTATCGGTACATTCAAAAACTGATGTTGAAAATGCCAATAGCAAGAAATTTGAATTGTATTCGTTTGGCAGTCATGCTTGGCAAAGTTATTGGCTATAACTTGGTACTTCCTTAGCACAATTAGAAGAACAACAGGACATGCACCCTTGAATTGGAAAAGACTTTCTTCCTGCATATGAACTTTTCAAATGAAGGTGAGTTAGCTGGTCTCATACATAAGTAGTAGGATTTTTTTCTCCCATATACTCAGGTTTTCCCTCCTGCAAAACAGGTCAACTGGAACACACACATATGTATGTATACTTATTCTTCTTCCTTTCCACTTGACTGCATATCCAACTTACAATTTTGCCAATGATTATAGATTACGTTTCCCTCCCACTCTTTTTTTGCAGTGTCAAGGGTTTTCTATTCATTTAACTGCAGCTGTTATACGAAGTAAGGTTAGCCCTATGCCTCCCAATGCATACGGCTAACATTCTTTCCCAGGCATATGATTGCGAAGCACATAGCCACTCGGCTAACTGCGCAGACTACACATGTATACTAACAGACAGAAATCCTGTGTATTATGGATTAAATGGTATAGCGTCTTCTATACCCAGACAATCCTCCTATGTCTGTAGAAGCATTGAGTTCTCAAGGCCGGTTTGCCTGCTTGAGGGATGAAAAACTCCAGATAAACTAGGGAGAAAAACCTTGCAGTCCACGCCCAAGACCGGCTAACTTTCCTTTCTGAGAAAGATAATAGGCTCCTCTCATCAGCAACAGGAATTGAGCCCAGGACATTACTTTCCCAGGCATATGGTTGCAAAGCACATAGCCACTCAGCTAACCGTGCAGACTACACATGTATACTTACAGACAGAAATCCTGTGTATTATGTATTAGATGGTATAGTATCTTCTATACTCAGACAATCCTTTGTATTGTTAACCACAGAAAAATCCAATCTTCTGGCTTCCTACTTTTCCTCCAATTCTTTCATTGATGATCTTGAAAATGACTTTTTTCCATTCCAGACTAACACCATTCAATTCCTTCTGATTTTTCATAAGGAAGCAATAATCAGAAGGTTCATTTAGTACCAAAAATTCTCCTAGTCCTGATGGTATATTTGTTTGTTATTGTTCTGAAGGTTTATGCTTCAGAATTAATCCTTTTTTTTTTTTTTCATGTCAACTTATATATTCTTCGTATTCCACTGGAAATTAGCCCATTCTTAAGAAGAAGAGAGATGATCTTTATCCTCAAATTGGTGTCCTATTCCTCTCACTTTGGTTCTTTCTAAAGTAATGCGGAAATCACCACAATAGATTTTCAACTTAATTTTGAGATAAAATTAAGTAGTTGTACTTAATATAACTAAGTCATTTGATCAGTTTAAGCCTCAAGTAAACTCACATGTTATGGTATATCTTCTGTCTTATGCAACCTTGTTGTCAGCTTTCTCCTTGCTTACGTTTTACTTGTAATTTTGGATAGGTTAGGTTAGGCTCCATTCTTTCATCTACTTTGTACCTTTTCTATATTAGTGACTACTTGACTGCATATCCAACTTACAATTTTGCCAATGATTATAGATTACGCTTCCCTCCCCCTCCCTTTTTTTTATTCAAAATTTTGCACTACAAAGAAAGAAAACTGAAGTTACTTCTGCTACCTGAATTCTGATCTTCTAACGATTCTTTATTAAAGTTTTGTTTGATAATTTTGTCAACTTGAATGCTAGCAAAACTCGTCCATGATTTATTTCTTGTTGAAAAGAACCGTTTTGCTTTCATTCTTACATTCAACAATACCCAAATCCCCAGACAAGACAAGATCTCTCTTCTTAGAATAACTGTAATCTTCAGTCTTTCTTTGAAAGACTGTAAATATACCATCATTAGCAATTCCTTGCCATTCAAGAATTATGATTTCTCTTTTACTTCAAGCATTACTTTATCTCTGTACAAACTGCTAACCTTGTGCCGACACAAATCAATATACTGAACATTGTTTCTCTCATTTCCAATAGCATAACTGAAAACTCCAAAAACATCCTAGACTCAGTATGGAAGTGTGCAGTTATACTGATCCCTGACCATGTATTGATTGATGATTGATTTCTTTTCCATTCATTTTTCTACAGATATTTTCAATAGTGTCACTACTCATCAACAGTGGCATTAGTTTCCTCTCCTCCTTAATTCTTAAGACATCATCTTGTTGCAATCCTCTTCTTTCATATCCTCTACCTGTTGCCCTATGGGACAACCTCCATTCTTATTCATTTACTGAAAACAATTCCCTTTCCCCCCCTTCAAAAAAAAAAAAAGTTTAGGCTATGAGAATTCTATTGTCAACCATGAAATATTAAGGATACTTAATATTTCATATTTCATTAAATATGAGATACGAATACTACAACTTCCTGTGTGTTGTTAATTGTTTTAGAATTGGTTCTTTTCAGAAGTGTGCATCTTCTTGCATTGTGAGAGGGAAAAAAAGTACTTAGATGTATCTCTTTTTTTGTTTGTCTGTATTTGTTTACCTTATTTTTTTAATAATTTCTCTGCCTTTTATCTTTTATCATAAATTATAGGGAGCAAAGCAGAAAATGGAATTCCTCGAGAGAAAAGGGAAATCTTTCATGGCTTTACGTAAAATTCGATCCTATGATTACAATTTTGATGTTCCAGAATTTGCTGCTAAAGCTCAGGAAATTTATATTGCTGCAAACGATGCATTAATGGTGTGAGTTTTAATTATTTGAAAATTGATGAAAAAATGTCTATTTTCCTATAAAGCTGCTATAGTAATAACTTAACGCTCGTATCCCACTTTCATAACATACTTTTTATTCTCTTTTCCTCGAATAATGTATTTTAGTCCCTTAAGAATTATATACCAGGCAATTCTCCTCATTCTTCCAACACTGATTTTTTCTATCCCCCCCCCCCAGTAACTCTGACCACAGTCTTATCTAATTCTCCTTCTCTACGGTTCATCTCCTTCCAGCCTCATCCCCTATTGCACTACAATTGTGCTAACTTGGATGATCTCCAGAATCTACTTCCTAAATAAATTCACAAACTTATCCATAATTGTGGTTATGATTTGAATCTATAATCTGTTCAGTGGATAGAAGATACATTGTCCTGACAACCAAGTGGCAATTACAAAACTATTTCAAAACTTAAATTTTCTTGATAACATTATGTAGGATACATATATTATCATTTATGATTCGGTAGCCAGCAGTATCAGAGTATCATTTATCATGATGTCATTTAATTATAACTTTTAAATCATATTATCATGACATTCAGTGATTAACAGTTTCACAGTATAACTTATCATGCTCTTTAATTGGATTCAGTTTTAAATGTTAAATTATTTAACAAATACATGTGGTTGTGATCACTTTAAATTTTCATCATCATCAAATTCCTGACATGTACCCTCAAGGGGTGTACAGGATATAATAGTACTACATGAAATATTTACATCATTACTAACTCTTCCTATCTACAATTTTCCTCCAAATCAGTCTGTTACTTGTCAAGACTCTAACATTATCAAATATTATATTTCTATTGTCTAAGGCACTTTGTACAGTATCATTCCACCTATATCTTGGTCTTCCTCTGGGTCATTTTTCTGGCAGCCTGGCAGAGAACACTTGTTTTGCTAATCTTTCCTCGCCCATTCTGTTCAAGTGACCATACCACCTGAGAATAGCTCTGCTAACGCATTCCTGGATGCTGACAATGTTAAGTTCTTTCCTATTATCCTTGTTTTTAATATGATATTACCATTGATGCCATCTGTTCATGTCTCTAATCTCTCTCAGAACTCTCATATCTGCAGTCTCTAGTCTTTGGTCAAGTGTTTTACTTCTGACCCAGCTCTCAGATCCATAAGTTAAAACTGGTTTGAACACTGTCTTGTGTACAGCTAATTTAGTGTTCCGACTAATTTCTCTCTTATTCCATATGAATTTATTCAATTGATTTCCTACTATACAGCTTTGTTGATTCTGTTGTCTATTTCCATATTTAATTTACCATCTTCAGTAAAAATCGTGCCTAAGTAGCTGAAATGTTTTACTTGTTCCACAGGTTCCCCATTCACAACACAGTTGACATTTTCAACAATTCTACCTATTTTCATTGGCTTTGTCTTTTTATTGCTGACCTTCATAATATCTCTATTACAACAGTTATTCAATTTAGTCAGGGAAGCTTGCAAACTTGTAGAATTTATTTAGAAGTATAACATCGTCTGCATAAAGCAAAAAGCTGACATTAACATCTCCAATTCTGAGAGCATGTTTAATACCACTTTCCTTCATAATGTGATCCGTATAGATAATGAATAACGGAGGCGATAATGTACATCCTTGTCTCACACCAGATTTAACATTAAACCATCTTCCTGTACTTCCTTCAATTCTAACTGCTGACTTGCAACTCAAATAAAGATTAAGTATTGCTTGATATAATGCCCCTTTGACATAATATAACTGTAGTGTATGGAATAGCTTCTCTCTTGGCACCTTGTTGTATGCCTTTTCCAGATCGACAAAACTTAAATAAAGATCTTTGTTATGTTCCCATGCTTTCTCAGCTAATCGTCGTAAAGTGAAGATCTGATCCTGACAGTCTCTATGTGGCCTGAATCCAGCTTGTTCTTCACCAAGCTTTTCTTCCACAGTTCTTCTCAACTGTTTCTCATGTATACTTGCATAGATCTTGCAGGAACACTCAGTAGAGAAATACCTCTGTAATTCTCACATTCAGTTTTATTTCCCTTTTTATATATGTGTACTATTAGAGCTCTCCTCTAATAATCAGGAATTTTCCTTTTGTCTAGGCCTTCTGAACTATGCAGTGCAGCCACTGTAAGACTTTTATACCACCATACTTCAGCATTTCTGGTCAAATATCATCTACTCCTGCTGCCTTTCCACATTTCAAGCCTTTGATGGCTTTTTCTACTTCAAGTATTTGTATGTATTCTTGACTGTATGTCTGTTGAGTGTTTTTATCACTGTGCTATCACTGCTTGTTTCATTTAGTAATTTTTCGAAGTAATTACTCCATACTTCAAGGATATTTTTTCTCCTGTTTTCATGTCACCTTTATCATCTCTAACTCCTTTTACAGCACTCTTTCCAACATTTTTATGCTTCTTCAACAACCTCCAGAATATTTTGCCACCTTCTTGATATTTATTTTCTATGTTCTTGCCAAAGTCCTCCCATGACTTTTATTTAGCTAGTTTTACACAGTATTTTGCCACCTTCTTGATATTTATTTTCTATGTTCTTGCCAAAGTCCTCCCATGACTTTTATTTAGCTAGTTTTACACAGTGTTTAGCTTTCTGACATTTGTCTCTGTATTCTCTAAGAGCACACTCTGACTTATTTGCCAGGAACTTTTGATATGCTTTCTTCTTTTCCTTCAGTGCCTTTTTAACTTCCTGTATCAACCACATGCCTCTCTGGTTGAATCAATCAGGGTTTCCTTCAAGGCTTGCCACTGAATCTCCAAGGTTTGGTTCCTATTCTCAAACTCTTTCATTTTCTCTTTAATAATCTTTGTGTATTTTAGTCTACAGTTCACATCTGAGAGCTGCTCAACTTCTATTCGCTTTAAAACTTTCTTACATGTCATTCTTTTCAATATGAAATTCAATTTTTATCCTGCTCAAGACTAAGTAGTGATCACTTCCAATTTCAAATCCTCTGAACGCTCTAGTGTCCTGCACCAGGGAGAAAACATCACTATCAACAATAACATAGTCAATGAGACTTTTCTTATTTCTTGCCTCTTCTCTCCATGTGAATTTGTGCACATTTTTATGTTGGAACATGTTGTTAGTAATAACCAGTCCATGTCCTGAGCAGAAATCCAGCAGGTATTTGCCATTATTATTAGCTTTGCTCTTTTCTCCAAGTTTTCCCAAAACATTTTTGTATGTCTGACAATCACCTCCTACTTTGCTATTTAGATCCCCAACAAGGACCAACTTTTCTTTTTCATTGTGTCAATAGCTTTCTATAGAACCTCAAAAAATTCCTCCACTTCTACCTTAGGAGAACCTTCTGTTGGACCATAGGCACAAAATAAGTCTCATTGTCCTGTTCCCCATTCTGATATTTGCCCACATCACTGTAATTGAGACTGCTTGCCATTCAAGAAGATGAGCCTCGTATTTAGTGTTGAATACTATGGCTACCCCTTCTTTTCCTTGATTGTCATTGCCTGAATATAAATTTTGTATTTATTGCTCAGAAAGATCTCACCAGTTTTGGTCTTTTTTGTTTCAGACTCCCCTATTATGTCGATCTGGTACTTATCTAATTCCTCAGCTAGCTACATTTCTTTGCTATTCAAGCTTCTTATGTTGATAGTACCGATCTTTAACTCTGATGATGTTGAGTTGGGGTGTGCTTTCAGATTTGTTTCAGTAGCTGACTTTTCACTGTTTGCCCTGGTTCCCTGGCGAGAACAATGGTGGCCTTGTTTAACCGGGTGACGCCACGAGAAGGTGAGGATTGTACATTAGGTTAGAAGCCCTGGCTGGTTCTCTGCATTCTTTTAAAGGCTATGTGGAAGTCTCCTCTCAGTTATACAGCTTTGACCCTTAAGCATCCCTTTAAATTTTAAAGTGAACTTTAAAATTTAAGTACATTATAGCAAAAACTACTATAATGGACTACTACCAAAAAAAAAAAAAAAAACTTTCCGGTTGATTCCCATAAGCAGCAGTGCTGTTTTTTTAAAACATACTGGAATAAACCAAGTTCAAAAATTCACTGATTGTTAAGATTATGTAGTAATCTATGCTCATATTCTGCATTCACTGAAGTGCAGTGGTCAGAAAGTGCAGTGTTGTCATGACAAACAGATGTGAAAAGAAATCATCATGCTTTAAATGAATGGACAGTCCACCTATTGTTTGCAGTGATTATCCACTGATTAACATACTGCATTCTGGTTAGTAGACAGTACTATGAATAAGGAAAGATGGTATTATGAATGATCTTGTAATCGGTGTTTAAAAGTGTTATCCCTCTCCATTGCTTTATGTCTTTTAATTTTTCTGTGTCTGAAGTTTTCGGGATAAGTGTGATGTATCTGTGCTGAATCTGTCTGGTTTTATTTGTGTTTGGTATATTTCTTGGGTCATTCTCATAAATAAATGCTCGAATTTTTGGAAGTAGTGCTTGTAAAATTCGTTTATAAGACCGTCTTCTCCTGGGGATTTCTTGTCTGGTAAATGCCTTACTGTTTGCCTGAATTCTGCTGCTGTTATCGGGATGTCAAATTCTTCCGCCTCTTTCTGGGTTATCTTAGGTATGAATGGGAGGAATTTGTTTCTGTCCCGTTCCTCGCTTTGTTTTTCCGAAAACAGTGTTGCGAAGTATTCGTGAATAGCATGCAGTAGTACAGAGGATTTGAAATTGGAAGTGATCACTATTTAGTCTTGAGCAGGATAAAATTGAATTTCATATTGAAAAGAATAACATGTAAGAAAGTTTTAAAGCGAATAAAAGTTGAGCAGCTCTCAGATGTAAACTGTAGACTAAAATGCAGAAATATTATTGAAAAGAAAATGAAAGAGTTTGAGAACAGGAATCAAACCTTGGAGATTCAGTGGCAAACTCTGAAGGAAACATTGATTGATTCTGCCAGAGAGGCATGTGGTGAGGTTGTGTGCAAAGATAAAAAAATCAGAACTCCCTGGTGGACACAGGAAGTTAAAGAGGCAGTGAAGGAAAAGAAGAAAGCATATCAAAAGTTCCAGGCAAATAAGTCCGCTATTACTCTTACAGAATACAGAGACAAATGTAAGAATGCTAAACACCGTGTAAAACTAGCTAAACAAAAGTCATGGGAGGACTTTGGCAAGAATATAGAAAATAAATATCAAGAAGGTGGCAAAATATTCTGGAGGTTGTTGAAGAAGCTTAGGAATGGAGGAAAGAGTGCTGTAAAATGAATTAGAGATGATAAAGGTGAAATGAAAACAGGAGAAAAAGATATCCTTGAAGTATGGAGTAATTACTTTGAAAAACTGCTAAATGAAACAAGCAGTGATGACAGCATAGTGATAAAAAACACCGACCAGGCATGCAGTCAGGAATACATATCCATACTTGAAGTAGAAAAAGCCATCAAAGGCTTGAAATGTGGAAAGGCAGCAGGAGTAGATGATATTCGACCAGAAATGCTTAAGTATGGTGGTGTAAGAGTCTTACAGTGGCTGCACTGCATAGTTCAGAAAGCCTGGACAGAGGGACGAATTCCCGATGATTGGAGTAGAGCTCTCATAGTACCCATATATAAAAAGGGAAATAAAACTGAATGTCAGAATTACAGAGGTATTTCCCTACTGAGTGTTCCTGGCAAGATCTATGCAAGTATACTTGAGAAACGGTTGAGAAGAATTGTGGAAGAAAAGCTTGGTGAAGATCAAGCTGGATTCAGGCCAAATACAGGCTGTCAGGATCAGATCTTCACTTTACGACAAATAGTCGAGAAAGCATGGGAATATAACAAAGATCTGTATTTAAGTTTTGTCGATTTTTGAAAAGGCATATGACAAGGTGCCAAGAGAGAAGCTATTCAATACGCTGCAGTTATATGGTGTCAATGGGACATTATATCAAGCAATACTTAGTCTTTATTTGAGTTGTGAGTCAGCAGTTAGAATTGAAGGAAGTACAGGAAGATGGTTTAATGTTAAATCTGGTGTGAGACAAGGATGTACATTATCCCCTCTGTTATTCATTATCTATATGGATCACATTATGAAGGAATGTGGTATTAAACCTGATATCAAAATTGGAGATGTTAATGTCAGCTCTTTGCTTTATGCGGATGATGTTATACTTCTAAATAAATCCGCTACAAGTCTGCAAGATTCTCTGACTAAATTGAATAGCTGTTGTAATAGATATGGTATGAAGGTCAGCAATAAAAAGACAAAGACAATGAAAATAGGCAGAATCATTGAAAATGTCAACTGTGTTGTGAATGGAGAACCTGTGGAACAAGTAAAACATTTCAGCTACTTAGGCACAATTTTTACTGAAGATGGTAAACTAAATATAGAAATAGACAACAGAATCAGCAAAGCTGGTATCGTGGGAAGTCAATTGAATAAATTCATATGGAATAAGAAAGAAATTAGTCGGAATTAGCTAAATTTTAACTTATGGATCTGAGAGCTGGGTCAGAAGTAAAACACTTGACCAAAGACTAGAGACCGCAGATATGAGAGTCCTGAGAAAGATTAGAGGCGTGAACAGATGGCATCAATGGCAATATCATATTAAAAATGAGGATATTAGGAAAGAACTTGACATTGTCAGCATCCAGGAATGCATTAGCAGAGCTAATCTCAGATGGTATGGTCACTTAAATAGAATGGGAGAGGAAAGATTAGCAAAACAAGTGTTCTCTGCCAGGTTGGCAGGAAAATGACCCAGAGGAAGACCAAGATATAGGTGGATTGATATGGTACAAAGTGCCTTAGACGATAGAAATATAAGATCTGATAATGTTGGAGTCTTGACAAGTAACAGACTGATTTGGAGGAAAATTGTAGATAGGAAGTTAGTAATGATGTAATTTTTTCATGTAGTACTGTCATATCCTGTACACCCCTTGAGGGTACATGGCAGGAATTTGATGATGATGATGATGGTATTATGAAACTTAATGATGAAATATGTTACATTAAATATTTTTACCATCATTTTATATTTTGGTTTAAGCCAATAAGAATACAATTTGGTCAGCTAAATCCCAAATTGCAGCCCATCCTCGTTCTTTCAGTATCCAGTTATATACCTAACTGGGGATACCACGAGAAGGTGAGGATTGGACATTAGGTCAGAAGCCCTGGTTGGTTCTTTGCATTCCTTTAAAGGCTATGTGGAGGTCGCCTCTCAGTTATACAGCTTTGACCCTTAAGCATCCCTGATAAAAAAAAAATTGGAGATGTTAATGTCAACTCTATTATGCGGACGATGTTATACTTCTAAATAAATCCGCTACAAGTCTGCAAGATTCCCTGGCTAAATTGAATAACTGTTGTAATAGATATGGTATGAAGGTCAGCAACAACAAGACAAAGACAGTGAAAATAGGAAATCATTGAAAATATCAACTGCATTGTGAATGGAGAACCTATAGAACAAGTAAAACATTTTATCTACTTAGGCATGATTTTTAGTGAAGATGGTAAATTAAATATGGAAATAGACAACAGAATCAACAAAGTTGGTATGTTAGGAAGTCACCTGAATAAATTTATATGGAATGAGAGAAAAATTAGTCAAAACACTAAATTAGCTGTATACAAGACAGTGTTCAAACCAATTTTAAGTTATGGATCTGAGAGCTGGGTCAGAAGTAAAACACTTGTTCAAAGACCAGAGACCAGCGATATGAGTCCTAAGAAAGATTAGGGGCATGAAGATGACATCAATGGCAATATCATATTAAAAACGAGGATATTAGGAAAGAACTTGACATTGGTAGCATCCAGGAATGCATTAGCAGAGCTAATCTCAGGTGGTATAGTCACTTAAACAGAATGGGCAAGGAAAGATTAGCAAAACAAGTGTTCTCTGCCAGGTTGGCAAGAAAAGGACCCAGAGGAAGACCAAGATACAGGTGGATTGATACAGTTAAAAGTGCCTTAGAAGATAGAAATATAAGATCTAATAATGTTGGAGTCTTGACAATTAACAGACTGATTTGGAGGAAAATTGTACATAGGAAAGTTAGTAATGATGTAAATTTTTCATGAAGTACTATCATATTCTGTACACCCCCTTGAGGGTACATGGCAGAAATTTGATGATGATGATGAAATATTTTTAATGGTGTTGAATTAAGTATCCCAGCTATTCCTGTTTAGATAAAATCTTTAATAATTTAGTTGGACTTCTAGTGAAGCAGAGGCACCAAAACCACTATAATATCTAAATTTATGATAAGCAGAAGCTACACTCTGAATTTGATAATTCTTGGTCTAGCCTTTTACCTAAAATCCTTGTGAGTTTGGGCCTCTGGGTGATGATAGGGAAAAAAATCATTATAGAATTGAAGATATGAGATATGAAATATAAGATTTGGTAGTCGTAATTGACTACCCCAAATTTTATGATGTAGCACATAGAATCATCACGAGTATATCTACCATAAATATAGGTTTTCTGTATATAGAAAATCTAAGAAAGCCACTGTCTTCTCATCTGAAAACATATCAAGAAAAAGAAATATTCCAAAATTACATAGGTAAAGGGGTCCAGAAAAGATGGGTGCCATTTAATGTAATAATTGCTGATATTGCTTGCATTTTAGTATAGTATTGTTTACTTTTGATAGCATAGTGCACTTGCATGATTGTTGGCTTTTGTGGAATTGTTACTGGACTTTTTTTTAATTGAAATTTTTAATCTTGCTTTGAACAATCGCAGTGCACACACAAGCTCTACTCACTATTTGACGAATAGATCAAATGCTGTTATTGATGTAGACTTTTTGAAAATTATTTGATATCATGAGTGTATGTGGCAAAAGTTGAAAGATGTGTTTATAGAGAGCCTGAACAGGAGACAAGAGAAGGTATGGATTTGTAGTAAGCACGATATTTTGTTATACTGCGAGTTATCAGCAAATGCAAAACAGACTGAAGGAATGAAAGCGTAAATGAAACAATTGTAAACAGAATGAAAGCTAGTGAGACTGTGGGGATGAAAGATTGCAAGAATGAAGAAATAAAAGGAAGTAAGATTGGGGAAACAGAAGACAAGCACATCAGAACAAGAGATAGTGAGATTATGGGAGTTATAGTGATATTGCCGAAATGGAAGATTTCAAGAAAAAGTTGTTCAAAATGAAAAATGAATTTGAGAGATATAAGAAGTGATTATTTGTAAATGTTTAGTGGAAACAAATGAAAGAGTGCAAAACAGTAGGATGAAAGAAGAAAGAGATGTCAAATGACTTGAGGAGAACAGCAGCATATGGAGATTCCACTGTTAGGATTGGTTAATGAGAGAGTCCATAAGGTCTGCTATCTAGGAGGGAGAATGAACAAGATAATTCATACACTGGATATGATGAGGAAAAAGGGAGAATATGCAAAAGAAAAAAGAGAAAAAGATGTGATGAATGACTCGAGAACAGCAGCATATGGAGATTCCATTGTTAGGATTGGTTAATGAGAGTCGATAAGGTCTGCTATCCAAGAGGGAGAATGATCAAGATAATTCATGCACTGGAGGAAACAAGGATATAAGGAGGAAGCAAGAGAGTTAGTTGTGGTTGGGAGAACAAATGATTTAGGTGAACATAAGGACAGATACCAGGAGGTTATTGAAGATAGTGAAAGATAACAGTATAATGGGAAAGGTTGTCAGTGTGTTGCCAAGGTATGACAATGATGAGTTGAGACAGAGAGCAAGAATCATGAATGGTATGTTGGCAGAGTTGTGTGAGGAGAAGGGAGTGCAGTTTGTGGATGTGTTTGAGAGAAGAATGGAATTACACAGAAGTGGTGGATTGCATTTGAATGGCTTTGGAGAGAGTGAATTAGAAAAAGCATTGATAGATGGAAGTGCAGTGTGTGGTACAAGTAAGAGATCATAGGTAAGAGGGTGAAGTGAAAGATCAGGAGAGTGGAATGGAATAGACTGAAGTGCTTGGCAGTGTAAATAGTAGTAGTGTAAGAAATGAAGAAATAACAGGAATGCAAGAGAAATTGGGGAGTCCAGGTTGACAGGGAGACATGGCATGTGTAGGGACCCCAGATGTCCCATGAAATACGAGATCGGCCTGTTGTCCCGAGAAAACTCTTCGTGGCAGCTTTTTGTCCTGCATTTTAGAGTTCAAGACTGAATAACAAAATTGATGAGTTACAGTTTCTATTCTATTACAAACAGCATTCTCCGTCATTACAGGGAACTGTAGACACGTTATTTTCTCAAGGCGAGTGATGGCAACACTGCAACAATGATACGTTCGTTAGAACAGTGCGCATGTGCATTGACATTTTGGCGTGTGCCGTGATATTGGCTCACCTTTAAATAGCACGGAACGGTTCGCTTGACCCACACCATTTTAGAAGCTTGCTCCGAGAGAAACAGGTTGCTTGCAGAGTATTAATTACTGTACAGCTGCTTTTAAAATGTATGGTTTATCAATTCTCCTGTGGTCCTGTTAAACGTTGAAAATGCTGAAAAAGAAGTGTGGTTATACAGATGCTTTAAAAACTCAATTTCCATTTTTAAAAAAATCTACTAAATTGGGCGAGACAGATAAAGTGAAGTGTACGGTTTGTGATGGCTTGTTTAGCATCGAGCATGGTGGAAAGTCCGACGTTACCCAGCACATTGCTACGAAAAGACATAAATCTGCATCTCAAGCTGGTACAAATGCAAAAGTCAGTGGTTTCTTTACCAAGAAAGAGATGGGGAAAGTGGAAAAGGATCTTGCTGCAGAAGAAGCAACTTTCACCCTCAGTCATAAGTGTCCCGTATTTTTTTCCAATGTATCTGGGATCCCTAGGCATGTGGAGAGTGAATGTGGAAGTAGTAGTGAATGTATGTTTGGGTATGATTATCATAGAAATGGAGTAGATCAGGATGTGAGTGGGATAGTCAAGACTGAGCAGATATATGGAGTGAGTGGCAATTAAGATGATTGAGCAAGGGCAAGTATGATGGGGAAATTGCACCCAATAAGTGGCTTGGGTGGGACTGTTTTATAGACCTAAAACTGAATTGCTATGTTTATTTACAAATGCCAGGAGTGTAGTATCAGAAATAAGGGAGTTGAAATTGTTTCATTGACTGAGTTTATTCATCCAAAAATCAAATAAGTGAAATATGGTTGAATCCTGATGGGACTAGAAATGAAAGGATACATTGTTTTTTTGCTAGTGTAGAAAGAACAAGAAGGGAGGAGAAGTAATGCTAATGATAGCAAGGGAATTATGTCCACATAAGATAGATATGAAAGAGGGAAATAGTGGCATTTGTTTTGAGGCAGTGTGTTGTGAGGTTGGCAAGAAGAAATAGGCCAGAGAATGTGGAGAGAGGTGATGAAGAAATGTATAAGCAATTTGGGTTAGCGAACAAGGGAAGGGTGATTATTATGGATGATTTTAATTATGGCAGTATAGATTGGAATGAAGCGATAGCATTTGGGAATAAGGAAAATTAAAATCTTGAGAGACCGCTATCTTAGGCAGTATGTAAAAGAGGACATGTAAGAATCGAGAGTTTTAGGTCTTATCATTTCATCAGAGGATGCATTTGTGAGTGGGGTTTTGCATCTCTCCAGTTGGTGAGATTGATCATGAAGTGAACTCCTGGGTTGGAACCAGAAAGTGAATATGAAGACTTTTGTAAAGAAAGGATATATAAGTACAAGGCTGGTGATTATGACAAGTTTGGAGTTATAGCATGGAATGAGGAGTTGAGTGGAAAGGAAATAAATGCTGCTTAGAAACCGACAAACAAATACATAAGCATCAATGTGTGAATCTATTCCGAAGGTCAAAAGGCTGAATAGGATAGGTGTAAAATGGATGAAGAGTATAATAAGCAGGAAAGAGTGAGTGTGAATCAGTTGGTGTGGACAGCAAAAGTGCAGTACGAGCAGAAATTAACAAATCAGGCCAAGAAAAATCCTCAGGAGGTTTTTTTTTTAATGTGGCAAGTAGAAAGAAGAATGATTATGGTAAGATTCCATGTTAATGGATGAAAGTGGGAGATTGGTAACTGCTTCAGAGAACATAGTTGAGGTATTCCATTCATCAGGATGTTTCATCCTCATTATGAAATCAGAAGCTCAAGTGTAGAGAATGAAATGTGAGAGACCACTTAATGGTGAGCAAGCAAAAGGTGTATGAAGAAAAACTAAGTAAGCTAGAAGTCACCAAGGCAAAGTGTATGGTTCTGAAATTTGGTAGGAAACAATGGGATGCAAGTATACACTTGGTGGAGAAATTTTAGAGGAAGTTGAGAAGACGAGACCTTGAAGTAGTGGTGGACAAGGATCTGATGTTGAAAATTCTTAACATGTAGAAAAAAGAGGTTCTGGTTCCATTGTATAAGGCCTTTGGAATGTAGAATATGAAGACAGATTAAGGGAATGCAGTTTGCAAAGCCTTGCTAAAAGAAGGAAGTGAAGTAATATGATTGAGACATTTAAGTTGATAAAGGATTGTTACCAGGTTAATGTGGAAGAAAGTTTTCATTGGGGAGGGGGGGGTGTAACAAGAGGACATCCCTGGAAGCTATATAAGAGGATGTGAGCATGGACATATAGAGCAGGTTCTTTGCATGGAGAGTGGTTGGTGAGTGGAATGCCTTGCCTGATATTATGGTCAATGCAGATATGTTGAATGAGTTTAAAGCATGGTTGGTTTGTTTGCAAGACTAGTATTGCACCTGCAGATGGCAATTTAGCTTATGCAGATAGCATTTACATAATTTCATTATCATTTTCTTTAATTTAATTACTCAAAACTTATTATCTTAAACTAGCTCTGTAAACAATAGCAGCATATAACATGTCTTTTGTATGCAGGAAAAGTGGAGTCATTTTCAAAATACTCATATATTCAATAACTGAAACATATTGCCTTCTGAATTAGTTCAGATAAAAAAACATATCACACCTCGATGGGTGTCTAAATGCGCGCAATGGAAAAATAGTGAACAGTTAGAAGAATAAATATTCTTAAATATTGTGCCCTTTCTCCTTAAGTACAGTATTCTTAAATATTTTATTCTCCCTAATAACTATTAATGAATAGTTAATAGAAATAATAGGAATCTGAAATAGTTATGGATATAACTATTATCCTTAAATATGATGAGCTTTCTCCCTAACCATCCTATCCCAGTTCTGTAACAATTAATATTTCATCTACAGAGCCTGTAGTAATAAAAAATATTAATAACTTATAGAATAAAAATTTTCAGAAAGTTAAATATAATCGAAATATTAAATAATATATAAAATATTTCTTTTTTTTTCACATATCTGCAAAGAATTTTCATGCAATTAATTTTTGTGCTATTAATTTTTCCACGATGAATTGTTGGTGATCAATTTTCCTGCGATGAATTGTCCAGGCACATATGTGGACTCCCAAAAATCCATTAAAATACTGTACCCTGTATTCAATGATACTGTTTGTCTTACTATAAGTCCTCAACATTTTTATCTAATCTACTCAGTAATGTAATGAGTAAATCTCTATGTTATATAATAAAATACCTCAGATTTCATTTTAAAGTGAAAGATCTCCACCTTGACAGCTGTGATATCATAGTCAGTTTTGATGTTTCATTCTTTGCAAACATTCTATTGGAGATAACACTATAACTACTTTCCAAAGACTTCCTGGCTGTCATCCTTAAATTTTTGATTTCACCATGAATTTTGGATACTTTTCAAGAAAATTTTACTAAAGAAGTTGAAGGAGTATGGATTCTCCTCTGTCTCCACAATAATCTAATTATGAACACACTGGAGAAAGTTCATTTCTACCATCACTTGTCTCCTTCCACTTGATTTTTCTATGGAGTTAACATGTTGTCTGTTTAGCCATATTTGAATGAGGAATTTTTATTCACGATTAATATCCTTTTCCTAGGATAAAATTTGCATTAACAGAAAAAAATAATAGAACTCTGTTTCTTGGCATGTAAAGCAAGAACATAATTGTCTTTATATGAAACATATATCCCCCCCCCCCCCAGTAGATACATTTTTCAAGATTCTACGTAACATCATAACAAAAATTTTGAATTGTTACTTTATTCAGGACACGTGATGTGATCTTCTGAGAGTGTGTGTGTATATATATATATGCACACACACACACACAAGAAAATACAAAACCTGTAACACAACAGTGGCTTGTATGAGCAAGTCATTAAAGAGAAAGAAAGAATCTGTTAATATGTTTCATGAACAGCTGGAGGTTATAATCCTTGAGAAAAATTGTATTTGGAAATTTTCTCCACAATACAAGCGTTAGATGAAATAAAGTGAAAATGATCAAGTCAAGAATTTCTACACAGTTTGCAGCTGAACTGTGTATGGATGTTGACTGTTCAGGTTTTTACATGTTTAGAAGAAGGTAGAGGAATGGTGATAGCTGGTCAGTGGAGCAGTGTATGTGAACCCACTTATTAAAAAAAAAAAAGAAAAGAAAAGACATAATACAAAAAACATAGTGTATGTGAGAAGATGATTGGAGATAGAAAGAGATGGTTCATCTGTAAAGTAGATTACTATCTTCTGGACAGTAGACATAATATAAGGAAGTTTTTAGTGCACCACCTAAAATATAAAAACAGTATTAAGGTGTTGACTGGATTTGGGATTTATGTGGTGCTAGGAGTTGTACATATGAGAAGCAGTGTTTTGAAGAGAAGAAGATAAGTTGTTTGGATTCTGAGGAGGCCATGGACAATAGGTTTTTGCGCCAAGAAAAGCTGAAGGGATAAGTCATAGAAAGATTATAGCTAGGGAATGATACTCGTGGTTTGATAATACAGTATTCAAAATTTTATCCAAGTGGAGAAGGAAGTTTAGTAATGAAGTGAAGAAATAAGACAGATCTATGTTTTGGTAGCATTGAAGCTTTCTAAAACCCTCTATCCATATGAGACCAGCAAACTAATTTTTAGTCGAAAGAGAACAGATAAAGGTTCCTCACATCATGAGCAGGAATCAAACCCAGGTCTTTCCAACCAAATGGCTCCATCTATACTGACTGAAACACAAATAGTTGAGAAATCAAGGGAATATAGCAAGGATCAGTATTTAAGTTTCATATATCTGGAAAAGGCGTATGTCAAGGTGCCAAGAGGAAAACTATTCAAAACACCACAGTTATATGATGTGAATGGAACATTATATTAAGCAATACTTAGTTATCATTTGAGTTGTAGGTCATCATTTAGAATTGAAGGAGGTACAGGAGGTTTGATGCTAAATCAAGTATGAAACAAGGATGTGCATTATCCTCTCTGTTATTCATCAACTATATGAATCACATTATGCAGGAAAGTGGTATGAAAATTTACAGAAAACATATAATGAAAATTGATAGTCATATTGAAAATATCAACTATATTCTTAATGAAGAACCTAGGGAACAAGTAAAACATTTCCACTTCTTAGACACAATTTTTAGTGAAAATGGCAAATTAAATATGGAAAGAGACAACAGAATTAGCAAAGCTAGTATAGTAGGAAGTCAGCTGAATAAATTTATATGGAATTATAGAGAAATTAGTCAAAACACTAAATTAGCTGTATACATGATAAGGTACAAACTAATTTTATCTTACGGATCTGAAAACTAGGTTAGAGATAAAACACTTGACCAAGGACTGAAGATCACAGATATGAGAGTTCTGAGAAAGATTAGTGGACTGAACAGATGACATTGATGGCAGTATCATATTAAAAAGGAGGAAAGAACTTGACATTGCTAGCATTCAGGAATGTGTTAGTAAAGCTAATCTCAGGTGGTATGGTCACTTAAACAGAATGGAAAGGAAAAAATAACAAAACAAGTGTTCTTTGCCCAGGCTGGCAGGAAGAGGACCCAGAGGGAGACAGAGATCTATTTGGATTGATACAGTAAAAAGTGCCTTAGAAGACAGAAATATAAGATCTGATAATATTGGAGTCTTGACAGATAACATTTTAATTTGGAGTAAAATTATTGATTGGAAGTTATTAATGATGTTACTTTTCATGCAGTACTATCTTAATATTCTGTATACTGCTTTAGGGTACATGTCAGGAATTTGATGAAGATGATGATATTTTGTGCAAGCATCCATTATTTTTTTTTGAAGTGAATATTATATTATCTCATTTAAAATTTGCAAAGTATCCAGTTAGAACATTGAGAGACTGCTTGCATGAAAATTTTTGTAGACTTTTAAATTGAATAAAAGACATGTTAAAGAATGAAGCTTTGTTGGTTAACTTTGATGTTGCATCTTTATTTGTAACTGAGAATGACAATGTCTGCACAAAAAAAAAAAAAAAAAACCATCTGCGTGTGTGTTCAGTTACTTTTAATGACAAGACTAAAAGTGAAGAGAAAAAGATGCTCCTTCCCTTTCCCCCAGTGGAATTTTTTAAACTAGATAAAAGTACATAAACCTCGTATAACGCAGATGTTAGGTTCCATAGAAATGCCGCATTATATAAATTGCTTTATACGAGACTTAGATCACATAGAAAAAATAGGGTTAGCTTCTGAAATCGTTTTTTTTTTTTTAATTATATAAAAAACAATGACATATCCAACAAAAACAATATTTTTATTTAATTCGGGTAATTCATGTAAGTTAAGAAAACGTAAACTATGAGACAAATACATAGTATAAAATTATAAAAATTACGAATTTTACATAAATTTCATTGCACATAATGCATAAATGTTTTAGACACAATAAAATAAAGCACATATTTTAATTGTCATCACTGTCTTCAGAAATAACATTTCGTAGATGTTCTTTAAGTGGCTGGAGGTCGTCACCACTGGAAATATCTTGGACATCATTTGTATAATTCTCATTGCCTACTTCAGCTGGTTTAGTTATCAAAAAATCAGTAATAAGACTTTGCAATTTTTCTGCACTATTCCGCAATTTTTTATTAAGTTCATAATATGGCACTAAACAAATATCCAATTGTCTCGTGCATTTTCCTGAGCGCTCCATTGAGGGATCATTATCCGTAAAATAACTTCCTAACTTTCTTGCCAAGTCCAATCCTTCTGCTAATTTCTTTAAACTGAATTCTTTAACTGATTCATCACAATCAGAATCTTCGGCAGAACTTTCCCCGCCATTTGGTTTGATGCCATCTGTTAATTGTACCAGTCCCTCCTCATTTAAATCTGTTTCTCCATCAATTAATTCACTAATTTCATTTTCAACCATATCGCAAAAGCCCTCTCCACCAAAAATGTGTGCGATGTTTATTATACGATATAGCTTGGCATTCACTGGAGGTACGAAATTTTGTTCCAAAACAGCTTCAGGCCATATATTTTTCTGGCAAGCATTCAGCGTAGAGGGTTGTAATTCCTTAATGGACAGAGAAATAATTTTTACACAATTCAATATTAAAAACTCTTTCCACGCTTGAGGCAGTGTCGTGTTTGGATTAGATTCCATTTTTTCCAAAATTAATTGAAATGTTAGCTGAATATAACATGACTTTCATCATGTCATCTTCCTTATACCCTCTTTTACCTTGCGGTGTCAAGGGTCCACTGATCATCGGACCTCACTCCGTTTACAGGATAAGTGGTCAGCCTTATGCCCCGGTGTATCCTATGGCCTGTAGTGGTGAGTTCTCAAGGCCAGTTTGCCTGCTTTGCGGGATGAAAAACCCCAGAATAAACTGGGGAAAAAACCCTGCTGTCCACGCCCAAGACTGGCTAACTTGGCTATGGCTGAGGAAGATCCTTCAGCTCCTCACGTCACCAATGGGAATCGAACCTAGGACACTCCTTCCCCAGGCATATGGCTGCGAAGCAAATAGCCACTAGGCTAACCGCACGGACTGTATATAACATGACTTAAATGTTGATATTATTCCTTGGTCGAGTGGTTGAATAAGTGAAGTAGTATTAGGCGGCAAAAAAGTTATTTTAACGTTCGGATGTCTTAAATTTGTTGGGTGGCCTGGTGCATTATCTAAAATTAGTAGAATTTTGAAGTCCATATTCTTTTTCTTTGCGTAACTTTCTACATCGGATACAAAACACTTGAACAACCAATTTTCAAACATGCTAGCTGTAACCCATACTTTTTTTGTTGGCCTGCCAATAAACAGGTAGGGTGGACTTGTCGAGTCCTTTCATTGCAAGAGGATTTGCAGATCGGTTAATAAACACTGGTTTTGTCGTGCAATCACCTGATACATTACTACAAAACAGAGTAATTCTATCTTTGGAAACTTTGAATCCAGGAGCTGATCTTTCATTTTTCGAAATATAGGTATGTTTTGGCATTTTTTTCCAATATAACCCAGATTCATCCACATTGAACACCTGGTCTGCACTGTAACCACCTTCTTTAATGATTTTTAAAAGTTCTGCTGGGTATTTCCGGGCAGCTTCAATGTCTGCTGATGCTGATTCTCCCTGGATTTTAAGATTATACAAAGAAAACAGCTTTGTAAAGTTTTTCAACCAACCCTTACTGGCACAAAAATCCATGCTGAGAGATTTCTTCTGAAGAATCTTGATCAAGTTCTTTTAAATGTTTATAAACTTTGAGGGCTTTTTTGCTTAATAAGGTGTCCATCCAAAGGAATTGTCTTTTGAGTGCAATCTTCTGTCAAAATCATTAGAGATTTCTCCATTTTTTTATTAGAATATTGCGAACACGAGCAACGCGCTTTGCACTTACCATTGACACAGCAATAAACACTTTCTCGGATTTTATGTTCATTTTGTTTGATTGTTCAGATTGTTGATTCATTTAAATTCAGAGTCCTTGCAGCAACTCCTGGTTTTTCTCCAATTTTTGACCGATCCAAGATATTAATTTTTTCTTCGAGAGAAATGAATTTCCTCTTCAATGTTGGTTTTTCCCCTTTCATTGCAGTTTTAGTGGCCATTACAATAAAAAACTTTTACATAAAAAAAGCATTACATATATATGTAACTCACCAGAAAATAAACTGCTCAGCTTGAGAATAACACACATGATTTTAAATGAGCTTTCCTGGCAGAAAACGAAGACAATTTTCAACAATAAACAATTTGTACAGTAAACCCTAGATGGCGAACCTATGGCACTTGTGCCAGAGGTGGCATGTCTGAGAATTTTGCTGGCATGTCAACGATTTACAGGTGATATCCTTTTATATGCTTATAAATTATTCAAGTTTTTTTTAATTGTTACAATACGTACAAGCTGAATTTTATTTTACACAAGACAGCAGCTATAAAGATGTGCATATGATTAGTGCGGTATTAACAAAAGATCGCACAACCCAAAGACAAAAGCAACCGACAAGTGTTGAGTTGAAATGCTAATTCTCTTCAATCGAATTCCATAACATCTGAAACTGTCATAACAACACTCACTATTAGTTTTAACACATTCAAAACAGGGTGTCATTTATCATTCCGATGGAACTTTTCATTACTGACTGGCTCAACTCATGTTTCAACCCTTGGTTGAATTTTATGGCTTCTTGTTTGTGTTTGAGGCAGGCGAACTCACACATTCATTATATGGCATGTTTCTTGGTAGTCTTTTATTTTAAGTTAGCCTTTGTGATCTGTCATAATGACATCGAGAATTTCAAATGCAATAAAAGGACAATAGTTTTTAGTTAGATACTGTGTTTCGGTGCAACATATGATTTTGCTTAAGTCTATACAGCATAGTTTCTGTGAGAGGGTACATGGGATATTTTTATTCCATCTGTCTCTAATTGCATTATTTGTTGAGAATGACACAGACTGCAAAAGCCTCTGTACAGTACCTTATTCGGTGATACAATAAAACTAAATTCGATACTTTTAACTACTTGAGCAATACAGGCAGATACAAATTTAACAAAGATAAAATTTGATTTTTAAGTCCCGTGGTGAAAAATATGAAAAAAATAAATAAATAAAGGGTTACTAGAAATTGTAGACTGCGTTATATCGAAACCGCGTTGTATAAGTACCGCGTTATACGAGGATTACCTGTATTAGCTAACTTCGGTTAGATTGGTCATGTGAGCTTTGGAATTCTACTGTGGTATCAATATTTGTATAATTTTCCACACGACATTACACCCTTTCTTATTGGAGGCTTGAAGCTGCATATTATTATTATTATTATTATTATCTTGATCTCCACTTAATCACAAGACTCATAGTGGGAAGTCAAAACTAGTCAGTACAAAGTCTATCATACCACTCTTTAAACTCATCCACTGTTTGCACTTTCACTACACTCTCAGGCAATGCATTCCATGCCTCTACCACTCCATGCAAAAAAAGTTACTTATCTTTTTATTCACTACTTGCTTTTGTAAATCTCCCCATTATTAATCCAGTGATAATCCTTCAACATCTTAAATGTTCCAGTCATACCCCCCCCCCATCTATCCATTAAATTCTGGTCTATATGTCCTTATAATCAACATTGTACAGTCCTTATATCATTTTTGTTATCCAGCTCTGTACCCTTTCATTCCCTTGAAATTCCTGTCATCAGATCTGAGCAGATGTGGTTGGAACAAAGCTTAATGCAATGGGACTGCAGCCTTTTTATCTCTCAGTCAGTGTCCTCACTATTACAGCAGTTTGCTGAGATGTCTTCACAACCTTTGCAGTATACCTCTGAACTTCAAATTTCTATCTATAATCACCTCAAGATCTCCTGCTTCCTCCACTTCTTTGAGTATAATTCCACCAAATGAGTATGATGCATCCCATCTATGGATCCTAAATTTCAAATCCTTAACTCAGTTGCATTAAACTGATGTCTCCATTCATTTTCTCACCTTTCCAGTTTATTCAAATCCTTTTGAAGAGCCAAAACAATTATCCTCCCAAGCTTTGCATAATCTGCAAACAACTAAACATCTCATAGTATAGTCCTGTGATAACATTGACATAAAGATTGAGCAGTAATGATTCCAGTACTGGATCCTGTGGAACACCACTTGTAACCTTCTGATACTGCTCCCCCATATACAGATATCCGATATCTATCAGAAAGTCAGTTGCCAATCCAATCCACTAACCCGATATCCAAACCCACATGTTGCAACTTAAAAACCAACTTGCCATGTGACACCCTGTCAGATGCCTTTGAAAAATATATGACGAAAATATGACAGTGTATGCCTTACTCGTATCTACTTCTCTTATCACTGTACTGTAAAATGTTACCAGATTACTACAATGGGAATGTGCTTTAACAAATGCATGCTAGCCTTCATAAATAATATTGCCCTCATCTGCCCAATTCTGTGTATGTGTTCTTACCAATTTCTCCAAAATCTTAACAACTACAAAAGAAATACAAACAGGCCTGTAGTGTGATACTTCCATTCTACCACCATCCTTATGCAATGTCACTATCTTACCCTCCTTCCTTCCTTTCTTTCTCTGGGAACCTCTCCCATTGCAAGACTTTCATTAAACAGCCATGTTAACAGCACAGTCCATTCCACAGCACATTTCCTTGTAACACGTGGTGAAATTCCATCTAGTTCTCCTGTGCTATTGGCATTTAGCATACTCAGTATCTGGAATATATCTTCTTCATTCACTTCTAACACTTCACTGCTCATTATCCTTCTTGGAATAAAGCCTGCTCTACCAGGATGAAACACTATTAAAAATTATCATTAAATAGCTCATCCATGTTATCTGCTTTGGTCACCCAAGTTCCATCTTCATCCAGCAAGTAATCCATCAACAGTCACTTTCCTTTTTACTTGCTACTTATCAAAAAAAAAACTCCCTGGAATTCTCTTTGGATTGCAGTGCTAGTCTCCTCTCATATTCTAATTTTTCTCTCCTTATGATACCAGTCACTTTCCCAGTCTGAACCTTATATTCCTCATTTAACTATTCTCCACTTCTCTCTTTATATGTCTTCCATAATCTCTTTTTCATCTGCAATTCCTCTTTTATTTCTCTTGTCATCCATTTGACCCCTTATATATATATATATAAGAAGATATATAAGGTTTATCTTCTTCTTTACTCGAGATATATAGTCTACCATTGCTGTTAACAGTTTTTTCTTAAGCATCTCCTGGGCACTACTGACCTCTTTCTTCATTTAAATTCTTTCATCCATGTATTGCTGAGTTTCTGAGTCTATGATAGTTGCTTGCCTTATAATTCCACATAAACTACTTCTGCCTTGATATCTCTACATACCTATTCATCTTTCAGGGCAAGACTATATGATCATCTCACCAAATGGGATTAAGTTTGATGACATCTGAGTTGCAATCAGATTGCTGATGCTATGACCAAATCCAAAACTTTTTATCCTTGTGCTCCCTCTCTCACATGTTGCCTTAAGACAATTGCCCCTGAAGAAATCCTAAAATTCAGTTCTCTTATTATTGCATGCTGTCTTCTCTGTCCAGTTTATATCACTATGGTTGAAGTCTCCCATAATAATCACTTATTCCTCTGAAAACTAGGTATTATCAATGACAGGTGATAGACTGTTAGGTCTATTTGAAAGAAGGGTTCTCAAACATATTTTTGGAACAGAACAAGAGAATGAGATGTGGATAAAAAGATGCAGTTATGAATTGTAATTGTATTAATAATTCTGATGACATTATTAAGAACATTAAAATCGGTAGATTAATTTGGGCAGGGCATGTTATACGCATGAATAATATCAGAGTTATTAAGAAGATATTCAGTGCTAGACCAGAAGGAAAAAGGAAAATTGGAAGACCCAATTCGAGATGGGAAGATGGAGTGATCCAGGAAATTAAGACTTTGGGAGTTAAAAACTGGAGGAACTTAGCAACGAATAAGGAAGGCTGGCTGAAATTTCTGAAAAAAGGCCAGGGTCCACACAGCGCTTTTGAGCTGATGATGATGACATTCACAGTAACAAACTTTACACTACAACCAGTGGTGAAATATAAGGGGCTCGCCTGGGCCCTTTGTTAAATTTTTCTCAAATTTGCAAGTCCCTTCTTCTTGTTTACTTTTTTATTTTTTCAAAAAAAAAAAAAAAAAAAAAAAACATAATTTTTTGAAGCATATTAAGCAACAAACTCATACAGTAACCTTATCATCATCATCAAATTCCTGCCGTGTACCCTCAAGGGGTGTACAGGATATGATAGTATTATATGAAAAATTTACGTTATTACTAACTTCCTATCTACAATTTTCCTCCAAATCAGTCTGTTACTTGTCAAGACTCTAACATTATCAAATATTATATTTCTATTGTCTAAGGCGCTTTGTACAGTATCATTCCACCTATATCTTGGTCTTCCTCTGGGTCATTTTCCTAGCAGCCTGGCAGAGAACACTTGTTTTGCTAATCTTTCCTTGCCCATTCTGTTCAAGTGACCATACCACCTGAGAATAGCTCTGCTAACGCATTCCTGGATGTTGACAATGTTAAGTTCTTTCCTATTATCCTTGTTTTTAATATGATATTACCATTGATGCCATCTGTTCATGTCTCTAATCTTTCTCAGAACTCTCATATCTGCAGTCTCTAGTCTTTGGTCAAGTGTTTTACTTCTGACCCAGCTCTCAGATCCATAAGTTAAAACTGGTTTGAACACTGTCTTGTGTACAGCTAATTTAGTGTTCCGACTAATTTCTCTCTTATTCCATATGAATTTATTCAGTTGACTTCCTACCATACCAGCATTGTTGATTCTGTTGTCTCTTTCCATATTTAATTTACCATCTTCACTAAAAATCGTGCCTAAGTAGCTGAAATGTACTTGTTCCACAGGTTCTCCATTCACAACACAGTTGACATTTTCAATGATTCTGCCTATTTTCATTGTCTTTGTCTTTTTATTGCTGACCTTCATACCATATCTATTACAACAGTTATTCAGTTTAGTCAGAGAATCTTGCAGACTTGTAGCAGATTTATTTAGAAGTATAACATCGTCTGCATAAAGCAAAGAGCTGACATTAACATCTCCAATTTTGATATCATGTTTAATACCACTTTCCTTCATAATGTGATCCATATAGATAATGAATAACAGAGGGGATAATGTACATCCTTGTCTCACACCAGATTTAACATTAAACCACCTTCCTGTACTTCCTTCAATTCTAACTGCTGACTTACAACTCAAATAAAGACTAAGTATTGTTTGATATAATGCCCCCTTGACACCATATAACTGTATTGTAGTGAATAGCTTCTCTCTCTTGGCACCTTGTCATATGCCTTTTCCAAATCGACAAAACTTAAATACAGATCTTTGTTATATTCCCATGATTTCTCCACTATTTGTCGTAAAGTGAAGATCTGATCGTGACAGCCTCTATTTGACCTGAATCCAGCTTTTCTTCCACAATTCTTCTCAACCGTTTCTCAAGTATACTTGCATATATCTTACCAGGAACACTCAGTAGGGATATACCTCTGTAATTCTCACATTCAGTTTTATTTCCCTTTTTATATATAGGTACTATGAAAGCTCTACTCCAATCATTGGGAATTCGTCCCTCTGTCCAGGCATTCTGAACTATGCAGTGCAGCTACTGTAAGACTTTTATACCACCATACTTCAGCATTTCTGGTTGAATATCATATACTCCTGCTGCCTTTCCACATTTCAAGCCTTTGATGGCTTTTTATACTTAAAGTATGGATATGTATTCGTGACTGCATGCCTGGTCAGTGTTTTTTTATCACTGTGCTGTCATCACTGCTTGTAGCATTTAGCAAATTTTCAAAGTAATTACTCCATACTTCAAGGATATCTTTTTCTCCTGTTTTCATTTCACCTTTATCATCTCTAACTCCTTTTACAGCACTCTTTCCTCCATTCCTAAGCTTCTTCAACACCTCCAATATATTTTGCCACCTTCTTGATATTTATTTTCTATGTTCTTGCCAAAGTCCTCCCATGACTTTTGTTTAGCTAGTTTTACACACTGTTTAGCTTTCTTACATTTGTCTCTGTATTCTCTAAGAACACAAACCTAGCAAAGTGATTTTATGAAATAAAATATTATAGTTACTGTTACTAGCATTTTACAAATAAGAATTCACTTTTGGTAATCACATATAAATAAATAGGAAAATAAAATAATGCCCCTAGATTGGTACCGTTGATTATCACATGAAGTATAAAAAACAAAAGAAAAATATAACGTATTTCAATATTATTGTGTTTAGATAATATTTATTTATTATTTATAGATTGTTTGTCATAAAAACTTCTATCAGAAACAAAACAAATTTATTTTGTTTATAAAAAATGTGGACTATTGCATATATGCAATTATAAAAGATTTTATTCTTATTATATTTTGATAGTTAAAAAATGTTTTTCTTATGTAAGATAAATTAACATAGATGATTGTGTGCAAATATTTCATATTTAGGTAATGAAATATTTGTTTAAAA
Organism: Typopeltis vanoorti; assembly: GCF_054136105.1. Lineage (NCBI taxonomy): Eukaryota > Metazoa > Arthropoda > Arachnida > Uropygi > Thelyphonidae > Typopeltis > Typopeltis vanoorti. The sequence continues at coordinate 79,257,788 of NC_143563.1, read as the reverse complement.
ATGATAGCCTTTACAGATTGATCGTCCCCGCATACTTTTTGATTGGCATTTGTACACAAGCTGTATTAATAAAAGTTTTTGTGTGAAATACGGCTTTTTTTTTTGCTCAATGATGCGAGCCGTTTGTTAAAATTTCCGTAGCTCACCACTGACTACAACTAATTATTTCTTTTCATCCTTTGAGTTGGCAAAGTGAGAGTTGACTATAGTAATGAAGAAGCGTTTTCAGTTATTATATCCTGACATTGTCACATTCTTTCTAAAAATACCAACATGGATGTATAATCAGTATATATATGTTTGCATATGTGAAAAATAATCTTGGAAAATAAAATAAATGTCATAGAGTACCGTACGAATATATGAGAGAGACTTCATACACACAAAATAAGTCTTCATATTACTGGACATCATTACTTGTTAGCTACCGTATATTCAGGCATCACAAATAAACTTAAATTTTACAAACAAATTTCTAAATGGAATATTTGAAAATGCAAATTCTGGACACTGATACACAAACTCTCCATATATGGCTGCACTTAGCAAATGAAATAGATGAAAGATGAAACCAAGCAGAAGCAATTTTGCTACATAGCCCAGACATGTTAAACATTTTGCATGTTTAAACAGCTAACACACACACTTTACTTTTCCATAAAGACGGAACAGTGGTCTTCTTTTCTTAGGCACTCTAATCACTTGTCTCTGTAATTGTTTTGTTAATATTCTCTGTTTATACAAGGCACCCCACACACACAGAAAAATAGATATATTCACCATACCAACAATATGGTACCATCAAAACACTAACTGACAAGGTCATAGCCCTTTAAACTGGCAGTATGACTTTTATGCTCACAACAGTGGTATCCTTTTCTTAGACACTCTAGTTACTTTTTCTATAATCATCTTGTTAATATTCTCTCTTTACGCAAGGACTCACACTCAGATACATTCACACCATATCAACAATATGGTATCATCAAAACACTAACTAACAGGGTCATAGCAGTTTGGCTGACAATATGGCTCTTTATGATCACATAGTGCTAGGAATCTCGATATGCCAATCTTTGACTGAGTAGCAGCATCAACTGCTCACCAACCAACAGGCTATTGGTTTGAATCCTTTGTTTGTGAAAGTTATTTAGTGACGGTCAGTTTTATTCATCCTGAAGTAGTGGGAGGAAAAAAAGTATCATCTGTGCTCTCTAGCACAAAATTTCTTGAGATTATCTAATCATAGTACTAAATGTGGCAGAGGTTTATAACCTTTCTTGGATGGGATTCATACCAAAAATAAAAAAACTACTTTTTCATTGCTTGCATCATCATATTGCATGTATCGAACCTATCAAAAAACATTGAAGAATACGAATAAAAATCAAAAAATAATACTGAAAAAAAAAAAAAAAAACATTAGTTATCAGAGAAATGAAGAATTAACTGAGGTATAAAATGCTAAATACAAAGATAATGTCTTGAGTGATAGGCAATTGGAAGTAGAATGATGTGGGAAAATTTTAAAATGGGAAATTGTGCAGTATGATTGATTTGAGTGCCCAGGGACCACTAGAAGGTTTGTATAAGAGAAAAAATAGAGAAATATTTTGAGCTAACCGTTAAAGAGATCAGTGGGCATAAAGGAAAAAAAGATAATCTGGTCTTCATTAGATGTTTAAACAGCAGAGTAATAATAATAATTGAATACCAGACATATCAAAATGTTTGAAAAGATTTGGAAAAAAGTGCAGTGCTAATAAGAATGTTACTTGCTGATTTCTGTTCAGGACATGGACTTATCTTTAAAAACACCACTTTAAAAATGTCATAACGTGTCATGGAGAGTGCATACAAGAAAAAGAAAAATCTTATTGATTATGTAATTGTTGACTGCGATATTTTCAGGCTAGTTCAGGATAAAACGGTATCCTAAATACTCCAAGTGCAGGAGATTTGAAATAGGAAGTGAGACCATTTAATTGTGAACCAGATAAAAAAAATAAGAAAAGAAAAATATGTAAGAAAGTTTCAAAAAGGCTCAAAGTCAAGCAACTGTCAGAGGTGAAACAGTTGTTGGAAGTTTTTCCACTTGGCTATACTATAAATTCAAGATACCAAGAAATTATATACTTGGTTTAATCCTTTATCCAAGTGTAAGCAAACAAAGTTTGCAGTTGAAGTATAATCAGGACTGGGGCCCAGTCCTAATTATACAAGGTAGTAACTTTTTCTGGCCTTCTATCCAATAAAGAGAAATAGAAGTCCTTATGGAAATACAGTAATGACTTATGTCACTTAAGAGGTGCTTAAGGGTCAAAGCTGTATAACTGAGAGGAGACCTCCACATAGCCTTTAAAGGAATGCGGAGAACCGACCAGGGCTTCTGACCTAATGTCCAATCCTCACCTTCTCGTGGTGCACCCTGTTGGGTATCTACTTGGATACTGAACGGACGAGGATGGGCTGGCAATTTGGGATTTAGCCGACCAAATTGTATTCTTATTGGTTAAACCAAAATATAGAATGATGGTACAACATGACAAAATTTCATGCCGGCTGGGGCATCGCCCGGTTAAACAAGGCCCCCGTTGTTTTCGCCAGGGAACCAGGGCGAACAGCGAAAAGTCAGCTACTGGAACAAATCTCAAAATAAACCCCAACTCAACATCACCAGAGTTAAAGATCGGTACTATCAACGTAAGAAGCCTGAATGGCAAAGAAATGTAGCTAGCTGAGGAATTAGATAAGTACCAGATCGACATAATAGGGGTGACTGAAACAAAAAAGACCAACACTGGTGAGATCTTTCTGAGCAATAAATACAAAATGTTATATTCAGGCAACGACAATCAAGGAAAAGAAGGAGTAGCCATAGTATTCAACACAAAATACGAGGCTAATCTTCTTCAATGGCAGTCAGTCTCAAGTAGAGTAATGTGGGCAAATATGAGAATGGGAAACTGGACAATGAGACTTATTTGTGTCTATGGTCCCACAGAAGGTTCTACTAAGGTAGAAGTGGAGGAATTTTTTGATGCTTTAGAAAAAGCAACTGACACAATGAAAAATGGAAAGTTGGTCCTTGTTGGGGATCTAAATAGCAGAGTAGGAAATGATTGTGAGACATACAAAAATATTTTGGGAAAATTTGGAGAAAAGAGCAAAGCTAATAATAATGGCAAATATCTGTTGGATTTCTGCTCAGGACACGGACTGGTTATTACTAACACCATGTTCCAACATAAAAATGTGCACAAATTCACATGGAGAGAACAGGCTAGGAATAAGAAAAGTCTCATTGACTATGTTATGGTTGATAGTGATGTTTTCTCCCTGGTGCAGGACACCAGAGTGTACAGAGGATTTGAAATTGGAAGTGATCACTATTTAGTCTTGAGCAGGATAAAATTGAATTTCATATTGAAAAGAATAACAAAGTTTTAAAGTAAGAAAGTTTTAAAGCGAATAAAAGTTGAGCAGCTCTCAGATGTGAACTGTAGGCTAAAATACACAAAGATTATTGAAGAAAAAATGAAAGAGTTTGAGAACAGGAATCAAACCTTGGAGATTCAGTGGCAAACGCTGAAGAAAACATTGATTGATTCTGCCAGAGAGGCATGTGGTGAGGTTATCTGTAAGGATAAAAAAATCAGAACTCCCTGGTGGACACAGGAAGTTAAAGAGACAGTGAAGGAAAAGAAGAAAGCATACCAAAAGTTCCTGTCAAATAAGTCAGCTTGTGCTCTTAGAGAATACAGAGACAAATGCAAGAATGCTAAACACTGTGTAAAACTAGCTAAACAAAAGTCATGGGAGGACTTTGGCAAGAATATAGAAAATAAATATCAAGAAGGTGGCAAAATATTCTGGAGGTTGTTGAAGAAGCTTAAGAATAGAGGAAAGAGTGCTGTAAAAGGAATTAGAGATGATAAAGGTGACATGAAAACGGGAGAAAAAGATATCCTTGAAGTATGGAGTAATTACTTTGAAAAACTGCTAAATGAAACAAGCAGTGATGACAGCACAGTGGTAAAAAACACTGACCAGGCATGCAGTCAGGAATACATATCCATACTTGAAGTATAAAAAGCGATCAAAGGCTTGAAATGTGGAAAGGCAGTAGGAGTAGATGATATTCGACCAGAAATGCTGAAGTATGGTGGTATAAGAGTCTTACAGTGGCTGCACTGCATAGTTCAGAAAGCCTGGACAGAGGGACGAATTCCCGATGATTGGAGTAGAGCTCTCATAGTACCCATATATAAAAAGGGAAATAAAACTGCATGTGAGAATTACAGAGGTATTTCCCTACTGAGTGTTCCTGGCAAGATCTATGCAAGTATACTTGAGAAACGGTTGAGAAGAATTGTGGAAGAACAAGCTGGATTCAGGCCAAATAGAGGCTGTCAGGATCAGATCTTCACTTTAAGACAAATAGTAGAGAAAGCATGGGAATATAACAAAGATCTGTATTTAAGTTTTGTTGATCTGGAAAAGGCATATGACAAGGTGCCAAGAGAGAAGCTATTCAATACGCTTCAGTTATATGGTGTCAATGGGGCATTATATCAAGCAATACTTAGTCTTTATTTGAGTTGTAATTCAGCAGTTAGAATTGAAGGAAGTACAGGAAGATGGTTTAATGTTAAATCAGGTGTGAGACAAGGATGTACATTATCCCCTCTGTTATTCATTATCTATATGGATCACATTATGAAGGAAAGTGGTATTAAACATGATATCAAAATTGGAGATGTTAATGTCAGCTCTTTGCTTTATGCGGATGATGTTATACTTCTAAATAAATGTGCTACAAGTCTGCAAGATTCTCTGACTAAATTGAATAGCTGTTGTAATAGATATGGTATGAAGGTCAGCCATAAAAAGACAAAGACAATGAAAATAGGCAGAATCATTGAAAATGTCAACTGTGTTGTGAATGGAGAACCTGTGGAACAAGTAAAACATTTCAGCTATTTAGGCACGATTTTTAGTGAAGATGGTAAATTAAATATAGAAATAGACAACAGAATCAGCAAAGCTGGTATGGTGGGAAGTCAATTGAATAAATTCATATGGAATAAGAGAGAAATCAGTCGGAACACTAAATTAGCTGTGTACAAGACAGTGTTCAAACCAGTTTTAACTTATGGATCTGATAGCTGGGTCAGAAGTAAAACACTTGACCAAAGACTAGAGACCACAGATATGAGAGTCCTGAGTAAGATTATAGGCATGAACAGATGGCATCAATGGCAATATCATATTAAAAACGAGGATATTAGGAAAGAACTTGGCATTGTCAGCATCCAGGAATGCGTTAGCAGAGCTAATTTTAGGTGGTATGGTCACTTAAACAGAATGGGCGAGGAAAGATTAGCAAAACAAGTGTTCTCTGCCAGGTTGGCAGCAAAACGACCCAGAGGAAGACCAAGATATAGGTGGATTGATACGGTACAAAATGCTTTAGACGATAGAAATATAAGATCTGATAATGTTGGAGTCTTGACAAGTAACAGACTGATTTGGAAAAAAATTGTAGATAGGAAATTAATAATGATGTAATTTTTTTCATGTAGTACTATCATATCCTATACAGCCCTTGAGGTTACATGACAGGAATTTGATGATGATGATGACTTATGTGACAATTGGAAGATACCAAGCTAGAAAAGTGAAGCGGGCAGGAAGCATCAAAGTTATTGATTAGTGGAAGAGACGTAATATTTTTATAAAATCTAAATCCCTGAAATGCCAGCCTGAAGTTTCTGGGTTGATGAAGTTGATTACAGTTAACTTCAAAGCTTGGAGAAATGAAAGGACAGCAAAATGAGAATGTCAGAATTGCTATCTTGTTAATAATGAAAAATGCTGAAAGGAGAGTGGAATGAAGAAGGGTGAGATCATGCTGTCATCAATTATGAAAAAACAGAGTATTTGGGTATTCTTCTGCAAATTAAGTTCTACTAAATTCTAATCTTGATCTTCATTGAATTTAATAAAATTTAATTTGACAGGAACATACTCACAGCTAATAATAAATAATTTGGTAATTTAGTAAAACTTAATTCACAGAAGAATATGCTCTTGACAAACACATAGTTTAATCTTTCACAATCAGCAGCAGTAGTACTTTTTTACGCACTTCATTACAACAGCATTGCAATATCTGCATGACCAGAACACTCAGCACTATACAAGGAAATTATTATAAACATTGTGAAATTTCCATCTGATGAAATTTTTTCCTCCAAGGTATAACATGCCTTTGAGAAAAAAACATTTCATCAGATGGAAGAAAATCAGAGAGGCTGTGTCTGAAAGTGGCACGAATTCTACAGAACCCAGTTAACTGCAGCAGAACTGATCATGTGATCTTGCATAGATCGTGCGATCTTGCATGGAACACTGCCCTATCTTCCCGTCAGGATTAATAATAGAAAGCACCACAAAGGATGTCAGTATCATCCTCTGTGCACTGACTGCTTGTTCTTGAGGTCATTACATTGTGTCTTCATTGACTGGGTATCGGTAAAGTGCCTCTGAAAATTCTACCTTGAGCTGGCAAAACGTCAGGGCTAATGACTGCTGGCTGCTCCTTTTGAAGAAGGAAAAGATGTAGAGGGTTTACTTTTATTTTATTTTCATTTATTTATTTATTTTATTTTTTGAGAAAAATAGAAAAAATTTACCAGTCTGGTTGACTAAATGGTAACATGTCTGTTCTCCAACCAACAGGTTGTGGGTTTGAATCCCGCCTTGGACAAAGATGTTTGTAAACGCTTGCTCTAGACGAGCATGTGTAGCTCTTTCAGTTTATAAATAAGGCTTGTCTCTTAAATTCCAATCAGAAGGTGTAAATTATTGAAAGAAGAAATCAATGCAAATTGAAGGAAAACTTATAATTCACTAAATATAGAAACATCTCTTGATCTCTGGCAGGCATCCTTCAGCGACAGTGGTAAACATTCCACAACAGCCTATGAGCAGACTTCAAAGGTGTGCCACTGGTAGAGAGCATGACCCATGGAGGTGCAAGCGGTTGGCGGTGAGTAAGTCAGTCACCAACCTGACCTGTCTTGGAACACGGACCAAGGAGTCTAACATGTGTGCAAGTCATTGGATCTTGAATAAGCCCAAAGGTGCAATGATAGTGAAAGTCGACATTCGCATTGGCTTCGTTGGGATCTTGTGTCGCAACCATGGCACTTGAGCACCAATGGCCCATCCCGCCCACATCGTTGGTGGGGTGGAGTGAGAGTGTATATGTTGGGACCTGAAAGATGGTGAACTATGTCTGTGCAGGATGAAGCCAGAACAAACTGTGGTGGAGGTCCGAAGCAGTTCTGACGTGCAAATCGATCATCAGTCCCAGGTATAGGGGCGAAAGACTAATCGAACCATCTAGTAGCTGGTTCCCTCCAAAGTTTCCCACAGGATAGCTGGTGCTCGAGAGAATCAGTCTCATCTGGAATGCAAATGATTAGAGGCCTTGGGGCCAAAACAACCCCAACCTGTTCTCAGACTTTAAATGGGTGAGAAGTTGGATTTGCTTGACTCGAAACCCAGATGAAAGGATGAGAGTGTCCAATGGGCCACTTGGTAAGCAGAACTGGCACTGTGGGATGAACCAAACACCAGGTTATGGCGCCCGATGTGAGATGCTCATGAGAACTCCATGAAAGGTGTTGGTTGCTATAGACAGCAGGACAGGCCATGGAAGTCAGAATCCGCTAAGGATTGTGTAACAACTCACCTGCTGAAGCAACAGCCTTGAAAATGGATGCCGCTCCATCTTCGAGCCCATACCCGGCCTTTACCACAGATCAGCCTGACTCTTATGCAACAATGAATAGGAGGGTTGCAACAGTGTGCATGGAAAGTGCTGGGAGTAAGTCTGCCTGGAGCTGCCATTGGTGCAGATCTTGGTTGGTAGTAGCAAATACTCAGTGAAAACCTTGAAGACTGAGGTGGAGAAGTGTTCCATGTGAACAGCAGTTGAACATGGGTCAGTCAGTCCTAAAGGATAGGAGAAATCCATTCCAAAGCAGGATGTTGTGAGGCTGGCCTGGTTGGCCGAGTGGTTAGCATATCCACTCCCCAGCCAAAAGGCTGCGGGTTCGTACCCACCATGGGCATGGATGTTTGTGATTGTCTGTGAAAATATCAGTAGTGGTGGTGGTCAGCAGTAAGATGGCATTGGTGTAGATGATGAAGGTAGTTGTGGTTGGTGTAGACTGAGAGTTGTAGAGTAGGTGCCCTGCCTCCATAAGTCTTTGAACTCCCTGGAGGTGTTACATATAATAATAATATTAATAAGTTGTTTAGTTTTAAAAAAATAGTGATATTAATTAAAATTATGTTAGAATTAGATTGTATTTTGGTGTTAATTAGATTTAAGTAAAAAGTTTTGTTTTGAATATAGTCAATATAGTCTTTTTGCACAGTAAATTATGTAGCATAGTACATGGCACCGATGCAAAGCAGAACAGTGATGTTCAAATCATCATTGTTTAACAAATTCTACCAAAGGCAAATGGAATTTGGTTTGAAAGTGATAGTGGTGGAAAAGTGTGTAGAAAATGCAATGAAAGGGGGGGGGGGGTCAAAAATGTGTGGTTGCAAGGTTGAAGTGGTGAGTGGAACTGAGAATACGCATGAAAATGTGTGTGATGTAACAGTAGGTAGGAATGAAAGAGAGACTAAAAGTGACATGATTGAGAGAGAGAGAGAGAGAATAAAAGTGTTGATTGAAAGAAAAGCAGTATGATGGATGTAATGAGGGAGATAGCTCAGTTACGCATAGTGATGCACAGGACGAAGTGGGAGTTGCAACAAATGCGAAAACATCTGGTGAGTGGTTCAGCTGATATCAGAAAGAAAGAAGTGCAAGATAAGAGAGAAGGAAAAATCACAGCGAGTCTTGGCAATTCTATGGTAACTGGGATAAATGAAATAGAGGTTCATAGCGCATTACAGAACCTTAATGTGAATACAGATATGGGATCAGATGGTATACCAACTCGAGTTTTATATAAAATGTGTGGTTGCAAGATTGAAGTGGTGAGTGGAACTGAGAATACGCATGAAAATGTGTGTGATGTAACAGTAGGTAGGAATGAAAGAGAGACTAAAAGTGACATGATTGAGAGAGAGAGAGAGAGAGAATAAAAGTGTTGATTGAAAGAAAAGCAGTATGATGGATGTAATGAGGGAGATAGCTCAGTTACGCATAGTGATGCACAGGACGAAGTGGGAGTTGCAACAAATGCGAAAACATCTGGTGAGTGGTTCAGCTGATATCAGAAAGAAAGAAGTGCAAGATAAGAGAGAAGGAAAAATCACAGCGAGTCTTGGCAATTCTATGGTAACTGGGATAAATGAAATAGAGGTTCATAGCGCATTACAGAACCTTAATGTGAATACAGATATGGGATCAGATGGTATACCAACTCGAGTTTTATGTGAAGGTGATCTAAGTCTCAGCTCTGGATTAATCCCAAGGGAGTGGAAAGAAGGGAAAATAGTTCCATTGCATAAAGGAGGGTCTAAGACCGATCAGCATATCAGGAGGTATTGTCAGGGTACTGGAGAAGTTGGTCAAGAGCAAAATACCGGGATAAATAGAAGGAAATGGGATTCTGTGGGAGTGGGACATGGTTCTGTGAAAGGTAGATCATACCTAAGTAACTTGCTCATATTTTATAATATAGTGACAGCTGAGTTGGATAAAGTTAATGGGTTTTACATTGATACTGCTGAACTTTGCAAAAGCCTTTGACAGAATACCACATGGATAAGAGGGTGGTTGATAGAAAGATATCAGAGAGTAGTTTATTCAGGAGTAGAGTCCAGAAGAAGGCCCATGAAAGCCCGGTGGTGTGCCACAGGGCTCTATTCTTTGACTGCTACCATTTAATTTGTACATTAATGATATAGGAAAGGATACGAGAGGAACGGTTCAGTTGTTTGCTGGTGATGCAAAGTTGGATAGAGCAACAGTTAATACAGATGATGATAAGATTTTGCAGGATGATTTGGATTGACTTGCAGTCGCAAAGGAGAATGGATGTCAGTTTAATGTGGCAAAGCTATGGTTATGCATTTTTGGGGTGAAAAGATTACCAGCTGTATATGGAATGAACCTTACGAGAACAGGTTGAAGATTTTTAGGTTTCAGAAACTGGTTGATAGACAGAAAAGGGGTGATATGATTGAGACATACAAATTACTGAAGAATTTTTACAAGATTAATTCAGAGCAAATTTTTCAGAATGGATCTGTTGGCAAGAGAACTAGGAGCCATTCTTGGAAACTGAATAAGAGTGTAGTTAGCAAGGGTATTAGAACTAGGTTTTTTGCTTGGCGATTGGTGAATGAGTGGAATATGTCACCAGAGTCTGTTGTGAGTGCCATGACTGTGAATGAGTTCAAAGCAAATTATGATAAATACTGTGCAAATGTTGGATAATGCTTAACATGGTGTTTAGGGCCTCCCTCGATGAGTCTAAGAACTCATCGAGGCCCTAAATATAAGAGCAGTTAAAAAAACAAATGATCTGTTAAGAAAGAAAAAAAAAGGGGGGGAATTGCATTAATGACACACTCAGGATTTAATCTTGGAGGGAGGGAGCACTCAAGATTTAATATGGGGGGGGGGGCGAGTTGAGTAGACGATTTGAGAATACACACTACGCATTGCGTATGAGCTATGACTGAGCATCTGCAGTGATCGCCAATACATGATACCCGTGATCTCCTCTGGCTAGGCTTAGGGAAACGAAGTAGTGCCCGAGCACTACTTTGTTCACCTTGCATTCACAGCAGCCAGGATTCCCGAGCGCTATAGGGTATTCCCACCTTATGTGACCACTAATTCATAAGAAGCATGGAAATAGAAGATACGATACAACATAAATTAAAAAAAAGAAAAATTAATTTTAATTAGGAAAAGATTTTTTGAAATTTTTCTACTGTTTTTTTCCTTTTTCTTTTGGGGGGCCAGGTCCCCTTGGCCCCCTCCCTGGGTGCGCCAATGTTAGTGGCATTATGTATTAAATATGTAAACAAAAATACAGGTAAAATCACATAAAATTCACATGTGGAACACTCACAAAGTGGAATACACCAGATGCATTATACTTTGCCAACAGGGTGTACATTGGTACCAGCATAATGAATGTGTAAGAGTCAGTAATTAATGCTTCATAGTTTTAAAATATTGACTGAACATTTCAGAGATGCTGTTAGTGAAGGATTGCAATGAAAAGAGGTGTGAATAGATTTCAAACAGAAAAAATATTATAATTCATCAATACAACTTAGAATTAATTGGTTGTGAAGGTTTGAATCGATGGGATAACAATGATACCTGCACTACCATGTAAATACCTAAGAAACTTTATCTGAAATACTTTTTTTGATTAATGCATTCATGTATATAGTTGCATGTTTATTTTGGCATAAAAAATTTCACGGTTGGTGATTTACATTGTATTTACTTCTAGGAATGATACAGAAAAACTACATGAGTTAGTGACTGAAAAGTGTTATCTTGTAAGTATTACTTTATGACACACTTTCCATGTTAAAAGAAACCCATGAAATGTTCTCCTCATTACATTACTTTAATTAAACTGGAAGTAAGTTATATAGTTGAAAAATAATGAAAAAATATAGTTACAAAAGATCAAATTTAAAAATACTTGATCTTTTTACATTTGACCCTCACAATTAAAGAAAACTCTTATAGCTGATTTTGCTCACTATAACAAACTACTGAAATGTCCCATTTAAAGTCCATAACAGCACAGTGTCCAGTTTAACAAACTATTCCTGAGGTCCCTTGTACTAAAGTGAAAATCAGTTGAAATTTGGTACACCTTCCTAATATGGATTAGTGCACCCCTTAAGCCCTTAGAACAATATGGGCTCCATGAAGCACCCAAAGCATATTACAGGAATGCTAGCCATGTGGTATACCTTAGGTCTCTGTAGCTGAGTCTAGTCTGCTCAGTTACATGTTGTGTCATGAATAGCTTGCTCCACTTCGTCCTTCAGATACTCAGTTCATTTGAGATTAATGGAGTGAGTAACCTAATGACGTATGGTGAAATCCTCCCCCCACCTTGCAGCATGACACATTTCTTCTTCAGGAAGTAACTTACTTCTTGAACTTGAAAGAAGCATCCTCAACCATTGTTCTCATTGTTCGAGTAAACTGTGGCATTCATATGCCACCTCAAGCGAAACTTCTCCCCATGCCAATGTCGCCAACCTACAGTGTTGTCATCATAACCTAGCTCTCTATCATTGTTCCATAATTTCTTGGAATTGGCAATTGTTTTCTACCCTGAAAGTGATTACAGGAGGTTCCTGTTGCCCACCATAACCTGCAGTTGCTTGTTTTTAACACTGAACAAAAATGAATGTGAGTTTAACTGTTGTGCAATTTCCTTGACTGGGTCCATTGCACTGCCATTTGACACCTATCTCTTAGATTACATACACAGTTCTTCTCAACTTTTGTTGGCCTCTCACATCTGTTTCTAGCTAGTACACACACTCTTTATCTGGATCTTTTCCGGTTCTTGGACCATTTTTGGTAACTCCTAACATCATTGGCATGAATGCTCCAGATAAGTATAATTGAACTGGTGCAAAACTGTCAGAAATCTCCTTAATCGATTAAGGAGATTCTTCATGGTTTTATTACTTTGGCATCTCCTTTAACAATGCTGCTTAATTAGTAACCTTATGGCAATTGCATGTCTGTCATTAACTATCATGAATGTAATCACTTAAACTTCACTGTTGTGCCATTTTTGTACCTTCCATTGTTCATAGACAATGAATCTTCTGACTTCTTACTTTTCCTTGTCTTGGTAGTAATTGTCTGTACATTTGGTGCCCTTTTGATTTTCCAGAAAGAGATTACAAGGATTCTGTTCAAACTGAATTTCCAAACATCTTCTGTTCCTCATAGCATTTCTCCGATTGTTGTGAACATTGCTACAAGTTGACTCTTGTTCTTTGTTTACCTTTTTTCTTCTTCTCTCCTATTTCACTAGTATTTGTTGTGCAGATCTGGAAATTAGCCTGTATTCAACCCATTATTAAAAAACAAAAATCTTTATCATCAAATTAATGAAGAAAACCATTAACAGTCAATTGGTTTGCTGCTGAAAACCTTTCAAGTAATAAATGAATGCCAGTATGGATTCTATCAGAGCAGCAGGAGATTTGACTTGCTTATGACACCTACCTTCAGAAAATTCCTTGAAAAAGTTTAGTGTTTCAAGTAGCTGCTCCTTATATCTCTCCTACATAATCCTTATATTAGAGAGTTACAGAAGTGGTAGAGGATGTGTTTGTCCTCTAACACTTCTTGTAATTGATCGCCATCTTTCTCTGTGGTTGTATATTGCATATAGTGGTAGATAGATTTTTATCCTGAAACTTGCAACTAATGCTGAGTTGAGAGTTTTTCCCACTTGGTTATATTATAAATTAACGATGCCAAGAAATTTCATCCATTATCCAAGCATAAGCAAACAAAGTTTCTGCATGAAGTAACTTTATGACTGGGCAACTTGTATATAGAGACTAGTAACTTCACATTAGTTGCCTTAGTATCCCGTATATATCCTTACAGATGTGTAATGCTATGCATTATAGGAAAAGCCATTACCCAGACTGGTTTCGACTTTTATTGAGGTGTCATCAGGGGGTTAGCCAGACTCGGAAGTGCATTACTTCGACCTTGGTATCACTTCTGGGTCTGGCTCCCAGAATCTGACTGCCTCTCATGGAAAACTCTCATTAGCAGACAGTCAGCCCAACAGCCAAGAACACCCAACCAAAGCTAATAGGTGGCATAATTATAGAACTTAAGGTCATCCTGTATTTCTCCAGTTCCATCTATGTTACAGAAGCATGTCTGCATGCACATCCCTGAAGATGCAGATTTAACTTCAGCAAAATACAGGAAGTAATAATTAAATATTTTTAGTTATCTAGTCTACACTGTCAATTTCCTTAAACAACATGATGCTGGAAAATCAGTGTATAAGCCTAAATGCTAGGAAGTTCAAATTTTATGCCAATTTCAAAATTCTTCTATTGGCCTACACATAATTTGGCCATTCCTAGCTGGTAACACTTTTCCATGGACAAGTGTTACCATGGGCAGGAACAGATTGCTTGTTCCTGCCCATATTGAACATTCTAAATATTCAGTTATGGGCAGGAACACATTTGAAAAGTTCAAATGGGTTCAGTGATTCACTCCAAATTCACTATTTTAACAACGCATTTCTTCAGCAATATATTTGTTATTTGCTCAGTGATATCCACTTACTGGTCTCCCATACACTGACAATATCTGAAAGAACTCTTGAACCATTGAACTCTTTGACTCCTCAAATAGCCTGAATCAAATTCTAAACTAGTTTTGAATTAAGACTCATTTTACTTTTTATGTGGGCAGATAATGCATCGAAAAAGAAAGCAGTTATGCATAAAGTAGAGCAAACATCAGATCATTGTTGTGTCTTAATGTTAAGTCCCTCTTGCATTGGTTTCTTTTGCATATTTTTCAGTATTTGGTAAAAGCAGGCAGACAGTTTTCTTTTTTAGAAACCACAGCAAGTGCCATCATTATCATTTCGTTTTTTAAGTCAATGGAAATGGAACTTGAGGTCAAATTTAGGTAACTTGCCTAGCCTCAGATGTAGGTATAACTCCCCTTTCTTGTTTGGCAGCAGCAGTGTCTGCATGTTGTTATTTTTTTCTTATTTTTACTTATTTTTGTGCTGTTTCAAAATTATTACTTTTAACTCTTTTGGATGAAGGTAATGAACTTTTTAGAATAAAATTGTTTTCAGTTTATCTAAATTATTTTCAGTTTTAACTTGGTATTAATTTTAGTAAAGCTCAGTAGTCTCTAAAAGCAGAAAATTAACACATTTATTAGGACTCGTGAATCAGTATTCAGTCTATTCTTGAATGTTATTGTTCTCAAAACTTATTTTTTTTACAAGTTAACTTATGAAGCAGGCATGTAATATTCAAAAGATTAATGTGAAGGGGATATGCTGATAAATTTTCAAGTTGCTCTGAAATATTTTTCTAGGATAACTTTGAAGTGATATATAATGTAAGTAATCTTTATAATATTATTATTATTGTTGTTCCAGGAAACTCCAAGGAGTCGACAGACTCATCGAGGGAGGCCCTAACATCATGTCAAGAACAACTATTCAACATTCACACAGTATCTATCATACCTTGCCTTGAACTCATTCACGGTCGTAGCACCCACAACAGACTCTGGAAGCTTATTCCACTCATTTACCACTCTCCAAGTAAAGAACCTAGCTCTAACACCCTTGTCAACCACACTCTTGCCCAGCTTCCATGCATGGCCCCTAGTCCTCCCACCACCAGTCATATTTTCAAAAATATCTTCTGGATCAATCTTATAAAAACCGTTCAGTAATTTGAATTCTCGATCATATCACCCCTCCTTCGCCTATCGTCCAATTTCTGCAACCCACAAATCTTCAACCTATTCTCATAAGGTTCATTCCACAGACCTGCTATCATCTTGGTCACTACTCTCTGGACCCTCTCCACTTCCTCCCCATCACGAAGAAACCCTGGTGCCCATAGCTGGGCACAGAAGTCCAGATGGGGTCTTATCAAGGCTCGATACAGAGGAACAACAACTTGTTCATCTCTGCATGTTAAAGTATTTTTCAGAAGCCAAGTGATTTGGTGAGCTGTTTTAGTTACTTTTGCAATGTGCCCCCTAAACTTCAACTCCCTATCCACCAACACTCCCAAATCCCTGGCCTCATCAATCTCCTGGAGTATGATTCCACCAATGCGATATACTGCTGCTATTCTTTTCACCCCAAAGTGCATAACCTTACACTTTGCCACATTAAATTGACATCCATTTTTCCTAGCCCAGTCCTCCAAACTATTTAAATCATTCCGTAAAATTTTGACATCCTGTGCACTCACAATTGCTCTACCCAACTTTGCATCATCAGCAAACAAGTGAACACTTCCTCTCAGATCCTTTCCAATATCATTGATGAACAAATTGAAAAGCAGTGGTCCAAGAACAGAGCCCTGTGGCACTCCACTAGTCACAAGATGTCTTTTAGACTCCACTCCTGAATAAACCACTCTTTGATATCTCTCCTTCAACCACCCTCTTATCCATCTCGCCAACCCTATATCTATACCCATCTGCTCCAGTTTACTGATTAGGGTTCCATGTGGTATCCTATCAAAGGCCTTGGCAAGGTCCAGTAGTATCACTGTAAACCCATTACCCCTATCCAGTTCAGCCATCACTGTGTTATAAAACGTGAGCAAGTTACTGAGGCATGATCTACCCTTCACAAAACCATGTTGTCCCCCATACAATATCCCATTTTCATCTATCCAATCCTGTATTCTTTTCTTGACTAATTTCTCTAAGACCTTGACAATGATTCCTGATATGCTAATCGGTCGGTAATTTACAACAGCAGTCTTGGAACCACCTTTATGCAGTGGAACTATTTTCCCCTCTTTCCACCCGCTCGGGACTAACCCAGACCCGAGACTCAAATTAAACAAAATGGTCAAGGGTACTGACAATTCATTAGCTGCTTCTCGTACAACATGAGCTGGTATACCATCCAATCCCACAGATGTATTGACATTGAGGTTATGCAATAGACTACTCACCTCCACTTCATTAACCACAATTCCCGTATAACTTTCCACCCACTCGGGACTAACCCAGACCCGAGACTCAAATTAAACAAAATGGTCAAGGGTACTGACAATTCATTAGCTGCTTCTCGTACAACATGAGCTGGTATACCATCCAATCCCACAGATGTATTGACATTGAGGTTATGCAATAGACTACTCACCTCCACTTCATTAACCACAATTCCCGTATAATCTACTGGTTTATTCGTTTCTGCAATGTCACCACCTGGATGATATACTTTTGCAAAGTGCTCACTCAGTAACTCAACTATCTCAACTGATTCAGTTACCTCCCTACCATCGGCATTCTTTAAAATCAATCTGCCATGTACATTTTTCCTTTTACTTGCTACATATCTAAAAAACTGTTTAGGATTCTCTTTAGCCTGCATGGCCAATGTTCTTTCGTAATCCTTTTTTGCTTTTCTTACCACACTCGTCACCCTTCTGGCCTGCGCTTTATACCGTTCATGTGCCTGCCGGTCACCCTTCTCCTTAAATTCCCTCCATAGTTGTTTCTTTTTTTGCAACTCAAGCTTAATTGTGTTATTCATCCATTTAACCGCTACCTGATTTATTATTCGGACTCTAGGTATACAGTCAGCCATTGCTTCATGCAAGCACTTCTTAACTACCTCCCATGCACTATCAACTTCTAATCCTTGCAGTTGTACATGCCATGGCACTGAACCAATCAAACTCCTAAGCTTGTCATACTTTCCAGCCCGATAATTCCACATGTATCCTGTCTTAATTGAAAATTCTACACCTTTAGCCACCTCCCAAGTTAAGACCCTATGATCACTCTCACCGATTGGTGGCAATGTGGTCATATTTGTTACAGCCAAATCCTCAGATGTAATTACTAGGTCAAGCACTCTCTGACCCCTAGTATTTTCCATTACATGCTGTCGCAGATAGTTATCCCTTAATAACCGCATAAAATCCAGTTCCTTCCTCCTGTGTGTCCTCTCCTCACTCCAATCAATGCGACCATAGTTGAAATCTCCCATAATAATCACCCTCCTTCCACCCATTTCTTCTATTTGCTTGTGCATACTGTCACCACCATCTTTTCCATCACCTGGTCTATAGCAGCACCCAATTGTATATTTAGTTCTGCTAGCCACAATCTCACACCAAATGGCCTCAAATGTGCTCTTTTCTCTATCCTGCAATTCAACTTCTATTCTCCTTGGCTGGAGCTCATCAGCTATCATCAACAATACTCCTCCCCCTATTTTATTCTCTCTGTCATTCCTGAACACACTATACCCATCACATTCAATCCCACTAGTTATATTATTTACAGTCAGCTATGTTTCACTAATACCTATAACCTGTGGTCTGGAAGTGCCAACCATAGCCAAAAACTCTTCCTTCTTGTTCCTAATACTCCTAGTATTAGTGTACATGAATTTAAGACCCCCATTAGCCCCAACCCTACCTTGATGCCTTATATTAACTATCAGATTTGTTGTCCTTATTTGCTCTGGCATATTATATTCATTCTTACATTCAACTGCCTCCATAAGGACTGTATCTCTACTCCCCTCCCCTAACAAATCTAGTTTCCCTGAATTTGCACATCCACTACATTCAGCAACACTTTCTCAAGTCTTCTTACACCGTAACCATTCAAATGCAAGCCATCCATCTTATATAGATCCTTTCGCCCATCAAACTCACTCCACACATCCACAAATTCCACACCACTCGTCATACATAACCCACACATAAAGTCATTCGCAATTATAGCCCTCCTTTTAAACATTTCACTGTCATACCGTGGCAAAAGACTAATCATTCTAACTCTCTCACTCTTTTCTTTTGCTACCTCAAACAATTCATTCAGGTCTTCTATCATTTCCATTTTATCTCCTTTCAAATCATTCATACCTGCCACAACAATCATTTCTTTCACCTTTTCCTTTTGCTCTCTAATAGACGCAGTTACGTCCTTTATGGTCGCACCAGGTTGGTACGATTTTGTCAAATCCTCTACTAACACACCTCGTACTAACGAGTCTCCATACAGCACTCTATCCTTCATTTTTTTTGTTCATGTTCACATTCATACGTCTATTTTTCCTGTCATACCTTTTATTATTGGTTGGTTCATTCAGTCTACTTTTGTTCATGCACTCTAACTGCTGTTTTGCTCTTTCTATCGCACTATTCAATAACGCGATCTCACTCAATGCATCTATCTCATCTTTTTTGTTCTCTGAGAAACCATTTATACTATCATTCACACTTTCTACATTCACACTCTCACAATTTTCATGTACAACCTTGCCGTTTCTTGTCATATCCCTATTCCTTCATTCTGAAGGGTGACAAAAATATCACACTCACGATCCGAAATACACTTCAATTCCTCATTCTCCCTACATTTTCTACACACATTCAATCCTTTATTATCATCTAACCACACTCCGACCGCACTCCGCAAAGCGTACATTTCACAGCTAGTACATTGACTCATTTCTTTTATGCTACTGTTCTTTGATAACAATGGCGAACCTTCATTACTGGCCACCATTTTCCTTCGCACAGGTGCCATATTTATTTGCAACGTGTTTTGTCAAATTATACGTTATAACACACCAAAATTATTTTGGTGTGTTATAACGTATATATGTGTTATATATGTGTTAATGTGTTATAATAAAATATATAAATGTTATAATACTTATATAAATGATACTTATTTTCTCTGTTCCTAAATGTCCATTCTGTTCTGTTATGTAATCTGCTAACTGGAAATTTGTATTAGTTCATGTTGGTGTCACTTGTATTTTTTTTTCTTTCCTACTCTGATACTTAAGTGTTAAAATAGTTCATATCAGCACTTATAGTATATATATTTGTTTTCTAGTCACACTTTACATGCAGAGTCTCTAGTTACATTTTGGTGATATCAAAAAACAAACTTCAGCTATTTTTTGTCTTTTAAAAACTGTTTAGCTCATGTGCATATTGAGAAGAAAAAAACACCTATCTAGCTGTTTATGATTCAATTTCAGTGTACTTCAATTTTACCCCATTGGATTTGGAAATTGAAGTACCAATTCACACTCATGAAGCTGAAAACACACACACACACACACACCCTACATGTTTGCACATATAGTGTAGCTCATTATCGAAGTTTTGGTAATGAAGCAGATATCTGCATGACTTTTTGTTTCATGCAGATTTGTAAACTTATAGATTTAGTGACTTCTAAAGAGCTGTAAGGTGTATTTAGCAAAATGTATCTGCCATGAAAAAAATGAATAACATCTCTCACAGCCAAACTTAATCCTATCTGATGGCTGCAGTTCTAACAGAATTAACAAAATAATCTCTCCAACTAATTTTTAGCCATCTGAAACCACAGACTACATTAATTCCATTACTATTCCTATATCTAGAACACCTCAGAAGAATAGCCAGTACTCCAAAGAAGTACAGTTTTCAAACTCAATGTCATTCTTGTTGTCCTCATTTACTCAACAAAAGAACAACTCTTTCTCCTTAATTTTAAGGTGTATACAAAGCTCCTCAAACCTGCAAATTGGTTTATTATGGACAGATTGGAATATCTTTCAGCATCCATCTAGAAAAACATTAAAAAAATGTCTTCCACCGCAACTATGGACATTTAAGTCTAGGAGACTATACTACAACACTCAGAAATCAAGGCTGCTCACTAGAGCCACTTTGTAGAGGGACTTTATATAGGACTTGAGGCTTTTGGTATAATTGTTTCTGATTCCTTTGTTTTGTTTATGCATATGTTACAGCTTTATATTGTATCCACATTGATGTCTCTGTGACACAGTGAAATATTGGAGTCATTAAACTTCTGTCATAAGTTCTAAATAGTACTTAAGCTTATGGGTATATGTGAGATGGTAGGCAGTAATCAGATCCATATCAAGGATAAGAAACAAAGTGGGAAAAATGACATAATGAAAAAAAAGAAAGAAAGAAAAAAGTACAGCATTAAAGGAGATTGGCCAGTCAGGCCACAGGAGTTCTTTTGCTTTGTGCTAAGTAAGAGGAGGAATGATTGAATGATCCTAATCCTCTTCAGTGGCATTGGAGAGGTTGATTAGGACTTAAATAACAAGATTGGGTCGACAGGCAGAGAATTATCTGTGGGAAGGGTGGGTTCAGCATGGGTTTGTAAAAGGAGATTCTTGTGTGAGTAATTTACTTGCAATTAGAAGACGACTGATGTTTTTGTGACTCCCTGAAAGCATTTGACAAATTGGCTCATCATAAGATGTACAAATGGAATGAGGAGGATATATATATATATAAATATTGAATGACTAGAACCGAGATTTAATTAAAAAGGTTTTAATATAAACACACTACTAGTTTCGGCCTGTAACAGCCTTCTTCAGGTGACATTATAAAAGAAAAAACACTAAACATTGAGGGTTAAAAGACTATGAACATCATAGACAGTCTTTATACATAATTAGCATTAAAACGTTGTAGTTGTATTTGAAGCTGTTCTTTCATTTGTTGCATTGTTGGGAGAGTGCGTGCTTGCTGCATCACGTGAACGCCAGTACATGATTACAGCTGAATGACTATCCGGGAGGTTGTAGCTTAAGTTGTTATTTAGATGAACAGGATTGAAGATGATTTCTCTCGATTCCACAATTTTTCTCTCTATTTCGTCACTGCAACGGAAGATGTTTGTAGATTTTTCCCAGCAGACTTTGTGACTTTGGTTATTATCATTAGGATTAGCCGAGAAGAGGATATGACTTGATAATGCACTTGCTCGCTGTCTCTTGTAAGTAATGTCTCTCATGTGTTCTTCCATACGCATTTCGACAGATTTGTCTGTCTGCCCGAAATAATATATATATATATATATATATATATATATATATATATATACAGTGATACCCCGAAGTTACGCGGCAGGTGGGACCAACGAAAAGCGTGTAAGTCGAATTCGCGTAACTCGGGGTATAATTTTGCATGTAATTTATATATACAAACATACAATTGGGACCAAAGGTTTACAAAAACACCTATATTTTTTAAGAAATATAATCATAATTGTAGTTTTTCGTACATAAAAAAAAGAAAGTTATTTCGATGTCGATGGTTCCATAAAATCTAATAGATTCGTCTGACGGCATAATGTTTTTTTCTTGTCATGCAAAATTTCTTCATAGCAAACCAGTGATTTTTTTATTCCTTGCCTTGTGGTTACAATTCCTTCCTCGTTAGAATCTATGTCCTCCAAAATCTGTAAACCTTTCTTAATTAAGCTGAGACCTTCTGTTAATTTTGCAGTTGTCATGTGCTTTTCTGGTAAAACTGGATCTGAGGTTTCGGTCTCTTCAGTAGCGAAGAGTCTTCGATATCGGAGACTCTTCACTACTGAAGGGTGTCTTTGATAATCCTTACTGCATCTAAAACATTAAACCGTTTCCAAAACTCTTTAACAGACAGTTGCTCATTTTGCCTCATAGCTTCATTCAGACTTGCAAATGAACGCCGTGTGTAGTACGCTTTGAATGTTTTTCTTTTCTTGCTAGCTGTAGAAGAATCGGACTTGCTTCTTTTGGCCGACATTATATTTTTTATGTGATAAAATTTTTATCAAGAACATAACATTAAACAATCGCAAGGTTTGTAGACTATAAAAATTGTGTATGAATGGAAACTGAATGTGAAATGAATGTGAGACACTGGCGAATGCGGCCAGCACCGGAAAGATACGACTAGTGGTGAGACATGACAGGAATACGTACATATAAGTATACACGAATCCGGAGTATACGTACATATACTCCGGATTCGTGTAAGTCGGGGTATGACTGTATATATATATATATGTGTGTGTGTATCATAAGGCTGAAAAGCCTATAGCAAATAAATGCTGTGTGTGTGTGGACTGGTCAAGAGCAAAGTAATCAGCTGATATTCTTGAAAATAATGAAAGTAATCAGCTTGAAAATCTGGAGATTGTAGCCCTTCAGGAATACATCACGTGAAGGGCTGTTCCACAGAAATGAGATAGATGGAATTGCTAGTTCTGTTGAACAGTGCCCATGAAAATATCTGTAGAAGAGACACAGTGCCAAAACTGTCCATTTCTGAGACAGTGGCTGAAGAAAACCTGCTATTAGAGCAGTGTCAACCAAATAGCTCTTTCTGATTCTTGTGAAGAGCAGTAAGAATTTAATTTTTTAGAGGGGTACACTATCCCAAATGTGAGAGCAGTATTCCAAGGTTGGATGGATAAAGTAAGTAACTAGACAGATGAAAAGTAATGTCCTGAACAAAAATAAATAATAATAAGTTTTTTGGAAGCTGAGGATGTTATTGTAAAGACATTTAAATTTGTTTACAAAGAGATTTAAGTTCATTTAAACATCTCTACTAAAATTAGAATAAAAGATATGTGTGGATACTGTTATGTTGATAAGATTTTAACATGTTTATCTAAATAGGATGCAGCAATAGTGATTGTAGTTTTGTATCAGAAGAACAGCAAGGCTGTTAAACCTAGCAACACAAGCCTAACCATTAAACATCAAAAACTTGGGGGTCATCCCTGAAAGCTAAGTATGGATATATGAGGAATCATATCAGATCCTGGTTCTTCTTGTGGTATGTTGTGAGTGAATGGGCTAAGCCACCAGTGGACATCACAAGTGCATCTTCATTTAACTTTCAAGAGAGGTATGATAGATACTCAGCATTGCTATCTTCAGAGGACTCTCGTTTTACAAGTCTGACTTCCTGGAGGTGTTCTATAATAATAATATTAATAATAAAATAAATTGATGAAATTTTCTTTTTTTATTTTCAGTACAGTTGAATAATTTCATATGTAAATATTCAGACAGTTATTTCATATTTGAAAGCATCCCCTTTATGATTCCATGCACTAATTGAAATGGAGATGAATTCAGTTTAGAATTTTATAACTCAAGAGTAGTGTAAATGATATGGATGAAGTTACTTGGTAGAATGGATTTGACCTACCTCATTTCTTTTCTTTTATTTATAATCTAAATCTGGCCATATGTTGCAAATTATAAGCAGACGAGGCAACTTAATTCCATGATTTACTATCTCTTTGTGTTTTTAATGCCAATTTCCATTTTGCAGCTGGAGTACATACAAGATATTTTATATGTATTAAAGTTTAGTCTTTTAACAACCTTTCCTAGGAGCATCTCACCATATATCTTTTCAAAAATCTACAAAACTTATAATAAAGTTTATTGTTATATTTATTTCTTTAACTTAAACTATTAAATAGGATATGACTACTTTTTTTTAAATAAAAATCTATTCCTGGCCACTTCTCTCTAGCCTAAACTTTTGTTCTTCACTAAATTTTTCCTTAATAGTTATTCTTTCCTTGAGTGCATTCATATTAATTCTTCCAGGATTAGAAAAAATTTTCTTCTACGATTTCACTACCACTCCCTTTTTTTTTCTTTTTTTTTTTTTTTTTTTTTGAATTGGCAGTGAGAACTCTTCTTCTATCATGACCAACCTTTAAGTTATAATGTAACCCTAATTCAGAAAGTAAAATACTGAAGTTATAACATCAGGTTTTATATAGTATAACTTCATTCTTTCTCTATGGGGAAAAAATTTACTTTTTTATTTGTAACTCTCCTGATAAAGTATAAGAAATTAGTTGAGATTTTTCAGCTTATAGAGTAGTTTTCTCTTTATTAGTAGTGTGGTCTATCTACTGGAAATCATGTGAAAATATTCTCTGCCCAAGGAAATTCCATAAAGAGATATGACAACACTAATTAGAGAGAAAAACAGCTCGCAAACAACCATCTCAATTTTTTCTGAATTCAGTTTCCTTTACTTTCTGATTTGTAACATCCCATTTTATTTTTTCTAATAAATTATTCTCTTAAACATTTTAAAAAAAATTAAAATTTGCTTTTGAGATCTTTTATTTCTTATTATGACTGCTTATTTCACATTATAAATGTTTTGAAGGAAATGACGGAGAATGTATCATGTAAAACTGTCCGTTGGATGTTTATTCAGTCACTGGAACCACCTCGAGCCGTTCATGTTCGTTGTACTAATGTAATACACCCTGAAAACATGTTTGCTCAAATTACTGTGCGATTTCATACACAGCAGGTATGTATGTATATATGCATGTATATACACACACACACACACACACACACACACACACACACACACACACACACACACACATATATATATATATTGCAAAATTAGTTGATATACTGTATATGTTGGCGTATAGGACAACCGGCATACGACGAGGCCTAAATTTTAGGCTATTTTTAGGTTTTAAGCTTATGTTTGTTGTATAAGATGACCCCTCAGATTTCTTCTTTCTTGTATTAATGCAACGTTAGGTATTGTTGTTATATCCGTTATTTTTTTTGCATAGCATAGATGTTGTATTTATGCAAATTACCCTAATTAAAAGTGATTAGCCCCAATTTTAATTAATTATTAATTTTGCATTTTTTTTAATTTTAGGATTATTAAAATTTTTATCATTTAAAATCATGGAACCGGCAACAAAATGAAGAAAATATGAAGCTCGATTTAAAATAAGGGTAATTGAAATGGCAAAGCAAACTAATAACTGTGCTGCTGCAAAAAAAGTTTGACATAACCGAGAAGATGGTAAGAAAATGGAGGAAGAAAGAAGATATTTTTAAAAAATTGCCAAAAGAAAAAATGTGCGATGAGAACGGGGATCACTCGATGGCCGCAACAGGAAAATCACATTGCAAAATGAGTTTTCAAACAAAGGCAGAATGGTTATCTTGTTACAAGAAATATGATTACAGCATATGTGCTAAAATGGTCAAGATTGAATCCAGATGAAAGTATAGAATTTAAAGCTACTTCAGGATGATGTAATCGTTTTATGAACAGACAAAATCTGGTAAATGAGGTCGAAGCGAGGAAACTACTGTTTTTCCTAAAGTCCTGATGGTGCCCCTAGTGGGCTATATTAGGTATTCTTGGCCGTTGGGCTGAAGTTCTCAAGATGTACGTCTCTCAAATTTGGGGCAGTCTTGTGCATCCAAATTTGTTGAGGTTTGGCATGTTTCTTAGGGCTGAGGCTGATTCTATGAATAGTCTTTCAAATTTATACTTGCTGTGGTGTATTACTGTGGCTTTCTTCCACTGTATTCTGTGGCATGTATCCAGAGCATGGTCTGCAAGCCCAGAGTGGCTGTACTGGTGAAATCGGATGTAGTCCTTGTGTTCCGAAATTCTGATATTCGCTGTCCTGCCTGTTTGGCCAAAGTAGGACAGCTTACAGCTGCAAGGGACCTGGTATACACCAGATAGGTCTAGGGGAAGTGATGGTCTTTAGTGGAGCAGATTAGGGATGCCAGTTTTCTATATGATCTGTAACAAGAGGTCAGGTCATGTTTATTCAGGATTTTGGTAATTTTTTCCCGAGGTGCCCCGGATGTAGGGAATGGTGATGGATTTCGAATAATATTTTTTGTGAAGAGGGGAGCTGTGGTTTACTGGTTTTAGTATTTTTTGGGGGTTAGCCATTGGCTGAGAAAGCGTTGAGGATGTGATTTAGTTCAGTGGTTAGGACATTGTCATTTGAACAGATTAGTTTAGCCCTGTTGTATAGTGTCTTAATAACTCCATATTGTTGTGGGGGGGGAGATTGTTGGTAATGTATCTGCCTGTATGGGTGGGTGGTTTTCTATAAACTGAGAAAACCAAATTTCCATCAGGCTGGTGGGTGACTAGTGTGTCTAGGAAAGGGAGGCTGCTGTTTTCCTCTTTTTCCAGGGTGAACTTGATTCTGGGGTGTTGGTTGTTTAAGTGTGTTAAGAAGGAGAGGAGTGTTAGAGCCATGTGGCCAAATAGCAAACACATCAATGTAGTGAAGCCATATGGTAGGTTTTTGTGGGGCCAAGGGTGGGGAGAGTGGTCAACCCATGGCTGTCCCCTCTATCTGATTGTAGAAGTTTCCCTGCCAAACGAAATAGCCTGAGTTCATTGTGAACTGAAATAGGGCTGAGATTCGGGGGGAAATTTTGGATGAGCTCTAAGGTTTTCTTGAGTAGGACATTTGTGAATAAGGAGGCAACATCAAAACTGACCATTATGTCAGTATGTAGGAGTGTAAGGTTTCCTACACTGGCTTTGAAGTGGGCTGAGTTTTTTGTGTGTTGTATGATGGTGTGTTGCCAGTATAGTGTGTGAGCACTTTGGCTAAATGTTTGGCTATTTTGTACGTGGGGGAATCAGTGCCATCCACTATGGGACGTAATGACACATTTTGTTTATGTGTTTTTGGGAGCCCATATATACGGGGGGAGGGGGGGTCTAGAGTTGAAAGGTTTTAATTTGTTAGTAACTTCCACGGGCCAAGAAGTGACCTTCTTAAGCAGCCTATGGAGTTTTCTAATTTGTGAGTTGGTGGTATTGTATTCAGTGGGGAGGTAAGTAGCCTGATCTAATAATAAAGCATTAAGCTTACCTGTGTAGTCAGTATGGTTGAACACCACAGTGGCGTTCCCCTTATCTGCTTTGGTGATTATTATTTCTTTGTCTTTCTTCATTTCAAGTAGAGCCTTATATTCACTATTAGATATGTTGGTTTTTGGTAGTCTTGCTTTGGTGAGAACACAGGTTACATCCAGTCTAATATTGTTGGCGATGTGGTTTGGAAGGTGGTTGATACCGTGTTCAATCTGGATCATAATTTCTTTGGGCGGTATTTTTCTAGGAGCAATGCAGAAATCGTAGCCACGTGCAAGAGCATTGAGTGCTTCAGGCTTCCAAATAACGGAAGGAAGGTTGACTACCATGTTGGGTGGTAGTTTTGGTTCGGCGATAGAGTTCTTTTTTAAATTATCAAATTTCTTGATATGTCGACTCCGTATTTTCTCAAATTCTTTATCTACCGAAGTGCACGAGACGTCATATAGAATAGACCAAAGTTTGTGATTCAGCGTGTTAGAAAGCTCTTCCTCTAGCACCTGAATAGCTTTGTTTGTGTCAGCTAGGAGAAGGCGCGTGGCGGCAATTTGTACTTTAGCAAAGCGAAGCTAGCACGGTTATAAATTCAGAGAGCCTTCTGTGAAAAGAAACAGTGCTTAAGTTTCATACAATTTGGGATTACCTGATTATTCCAGCAGCGTTTTAGGAAGGTCATACAATTCAATTGTCTTGATAACTTCAGCTTCAGTTTACCGTATTGACAGGCCTTGAATGAATGCGATAGAATCTCCGTGGATGATAGTAATTCTCGTAGAAAGGCTTATACGTTGGTTTCACGTGATTACTAGATATCTTAAGGAATTCACAACGTATACTGGAATATAAATTAAAATAAACTTTAATATATAATATATATACTAGGGGGAAGGCTATGCCCCCCTGGTGCCTGCGGCATCCAAATAGGAGAAAAAGAAGGGATATAATAGAAACATTTAAGTTGGTTAAAGGATTTATTGGATTGATGCAGGAGAAATGTTTCACTACTTGGGTAGAGGGACCAGAACAAGCGATCAATCCTGGAAATTGAATAAACTTGTGGTTAGTAGGAATGTGAGATCTAGATTTTTTGCTTGGAGAGTTGTGAATAAGTGGAATGGGTTGCCAGAGTCAGTTTTGAGTGCTTGGTCTCTTAATGGGTTCAAGGAGAGGTATGATAGATTGTAAATAAGAGGGTCGTCTGAAAAGTTCTCGGCCTCGACCATAGATGGCAACACTATCGGCAAGATTTTTTTTTCTAAGTTGGTACATTTGTCATAAGCATCATGTGAAATTGCCAGTCATTCTATCAAGTAGTTTGTTTTATACAGTTGTCTGTATCCCTTGAAATGGATAAAATTGAGTATCGTGTGGTTATAAAATTCTTTCTAAAAGAAGGTTTAACGCCAGAAGAAATTCATTTGAGGTTCATAAAATTTTATGTGCACTCTTCTCCTTCATTTCTGACAATTAAGAAATGGGCTGCCGAGTTTAAACATGACCGTACCAGTCTTGAAGATGATTCATGTGAAGGACATCCAAAAAGTGTAACAACACCACAAATCGTTGATCAAGTGCACAAGATGGTATTGGATGACCGGTGAGTCAAAGTGTGTGAAATTGCTGAGACTATAGGCATTTTAAAAGAACTTGTAGGATATATTTTGCATGAAGAATTGCAAATGAAAAAGCTTTGCGCAAGATGGGTGCTGTGCTTGCTCACAGCAGATCAAAAAAGCACTCGCATGAAAATCTCTGAACAGTGCTTGGAGCGTTTTAAAAAGAATAAAACTGATTTTGTGCATCAATTTATTACTATGGATGAGACTTGGATTCACCATTACACACCAGAATCCAAACAGCAGTCAAAACAGTGGACAGAAGCCGGTTGTTCAGCGCCAAAGAAGACAAAGTCGGTTCCATCAGCAGGAAAGGACATGGCATCAGTGTTTTGGTTGCTAAAGACATTTTGTTTATTAGTTATTTTGAAAAGGGTAAAACAATAATCGGGAATATTATTCCAATCTTTTAACCAGACTAGACAAACAATTTGTGAAAAAAGGCCCGGTTTGCAGAAAAAAAAAATCATCTTTCATCAGGATAATGCACCTGCCCACAAAGGTGTTTTGCCAATGAGAAAATTAAGGGATCTGCACTATGAATTGTTGGAACATCTGCCCTATTCCCCAGATTTGGCTCCCTCTAACTTCTGTCTCTCCCCAAAACTAAAACTCTTCTTGCTAGTCAGCTTTATTCTTCGAATCAAGAGGTGATTGCAACTGTAGAGTGGTATTTTACAGATCTTACTGAGAACCACTACAGGGATGAGATAATGGTGCTGGAGCATTGTTGGAATATATATAAATTAGTCTTAAGATTATGTTGAAAAATAAAAATAATTTTGAAATTATAAATTCGTTTTTTCATTATTAGGCTGAAAACTTTTCAGACCACCCTTGTACTTTAGGTCTCCCACGATGAGTCTTCAGGCTCCATAGAGGCACCTGCACAATAATAATAATATATTGTATATGTATATAAATAGATATTGCAAAATAAGTTGGTATATTTTTCTCTCATGTAAAGTAATGCGTATGCAAATATTTAATTTTTGAATATGACCTAACCAAAGAGAGTTGTGTGTGCATACATTGGCTATATCATTCTAATCGGTAGAACAGTAGTTGGGGGGGGGCTGCATTTTTTTATGGTCTGAAAATTTCTGTCAGTGTTTGTGTGCAACAAGAATTTAAGCATGCTCATCAGTTTAAAGAAACTGGCAACAGAGACATAAATGTATAGGCTGCTTAAGAATATTAGATGTTCATTTGTGGAAATAGATAGTGATAAAAAAATACCAATTTCCTGGCCACCTCAGATTATAAACCTTACATACTAAGATTTTTTCCTTTTGGAAGTTACTAAATTAAAAAAATAAAATAAACAAAAAAAAAGGGGGGGGGGTGCTTAAGGATCAAAGCTGTATAACTGAGAGGAGACCTCCACATAGCCTTTAAAGTAATGCTGAGAACCGACCAGGGCTTCTGACCTTATGTCCAATCCTCATCCTCTTGGGTATCTACCTGGATACTGAACGAATGAGAATGGGCTGGCAATTTGGGATTTAGCCGACCAAATTGTATTCCTATTGGGTTAAACAAATACAAAATGATGGTACAACATGACAAAATTTCATGCCAGCTGGGGCGTCACCCGGTTAAACAAGGCCACCGTTGTTCTTGCCAAGGAACCAGGGCGAACAGCAAAAAGTCAGCTACTGGAACAAATCTAAAAGCACACACACCCCAACTCAACATCATCAGAGTTAAAGATCGGTACTATCAACGTAAGAAGCCTGAATGGCAAAGAAATGGAGCTAGCTGAGGAATTAGATAAGTACCAGATCGACATAATAGGTGTGATTGAAACAAAAAAGACCAAAATTGGTGAGATCTTTCTGAGCAATAAATACAAAATGTTATATTCAGGCAATGACAATCAAGGAAAAGAAGGCGTAGCCATAGTATTCAACACAAAATACGAGGCTAATCTTCTTGAATGGCAGTCAGTCTCAAGTAGAGTGATGTGGGCAAATATCAGAATGGGGAATTGGACAATGAGACTTATTTGTGCTTATGGTCCCACAGAAGGTTCTACTAAGGTAGAAGTGGAGGAATTTTTTGAGGCTCTATAGAAAGCTACTGACACAATGAAAAAGGAAAAGTTGGTTCTTGTTGGGGATCTAAATAGCAGAGTAGGAAGTGATCATCAGACATACAAAAATGATTTGGGAAAATTTGAGAAAAGAGCAAAGCTAATAATATTGGCAAATACCTGTTGGATTTCTGCTCAGGACATGGACTGGTTATTACTTACACCATGTTCCAACATAAAAATGTGCACAAATTCAAATGGAGAGAGGAGTCAAGGAATAAGAAAAGTCTGATTGACTATGTTATTGTTGATAGTGATGTTTTCTCCCTGGTGCAGGACACCAAAGTGTACAGAGGTTTTGAAATTGGAAGTGATCACTATTTAGTCTTGAGCAAGATAAAATTGAATTTCATATTGAAAAGAATGACATGTAAGAAAGTTTTAAAGCGAATAAAAGTTGAGCAGGTCTCAGATGTGAACTGTAGACTAAAATACACGAAGATTATTGAAGAAAAAATGAAAGAGTTTGAGAACAGGAACCAAACCTTGGAGATTTGGTGGCAAGCCTTGAAGAAAACCCTGATTGATTCAGCTAGAGAGGCATGTGGTGAAGTTGTCTGCAAGGATAAAAAATTAGAACTCCATGATATACACAGGAAGTTAAAGAGGCACTGAAGGAAAAGAAGAAAGCATATCAAAAGTTCCTGGCAAATAAGTCAGCTTGTGCTCTTAGAGAATACAGAGACAAATGTAAGAAAGCTAAACTGTGTGTAAAACTAGCTAAACAAAAGTCATTGGAGGACTTTGGCAAGAACATAGAAAATAAGTATCAAGAAGGTGGCAAAATATTCTGGAAGTTGTTGAAGAAGCTTAGGAATGGAGGAAAGAGTGCTGTAAAAGGAGTTAGAGATGATAAAGGTGACATGAAAATGGGAGAAAAAGATATCCTTGAAGTATGGAGTAATTAATTTGAAAATTTGCTAAATGAAACAAGCAGTGATGACAGCACAGCGATAAAAAACACTGACCAGGCATGCAGTCAGGAATACATATCCATACTTGAAGTAGAAAAAAGCCATCAAAGGCTTGAAATGTGGAAAGGCAGCAGGATTAGATGATATTCGACCCGAAATGCTGAAGTATGGTGGTAAAAAAAAATTCTTACAGTGGCTGCACTGCATAGTTCAGAATGCCTGGACAGAGGAACGAATTCCCAATGATTGGAGTAGAGCTCTCATAGTACCCATATATAAAAAGTGAAATAAAACTGAATATGAGAATTACAGAGGTATATAACTACTGAGTGTTCCTGGTAAGATATATGCAAGTATACTTGAGAAACGGTTGAGAAGAATTGTGGAAGAAAAGCTTTGGAAGAACAAGCTGGATTCTGGTCAAATAGAGGTTGTCAGAACTTCACTTTACGACAAGTAGTGGAGAAATCATGGGAATATAACAAAGGTATGTATTTTTAAGTTTTGTCGATCTGGAAAAGGCGTATGACAAGGTGCCAAGAGAGAAGCTATTCAATAAGCTACAGTTATCTGGTGTCTGTCAATGGGGCATTATATCAAGCAATACTTAGTCTTTATTTGAGTTGTAATTCAGCAGTTAGAATTGAAGGAAGTACAGGAAGATGGTTTAATGTTAAATCTGGTGTGAGACAAGGATGTACATTATCCCCTCTGTTATTCATTATCTCTATGGATCACATTATGAAGGAAAGTGGTATTAAACATGATATCAAAATTGGAGATGTTAATGTCAGCTCTTAGCTTTATGCAGATGATGTTATACTTCTAAATAAATTCGCTACAAGTTTGCAAGATTTTCTGACTAAATTGAATAACTGTTGTAATAGATACGGTATGTAGGTCAGCGATAAAAAGACAAAGACAATGAAAATAGGCAGAATCATTGAAAATGTCAACTGTGTTGTGAATGGAGAACCTGTGGAACAAGTAAAACATTTCAGCTACTTAGGCAAGATTTTTACTGAAGATGGTAAATTAAATTTAGAAATAGACAACAGAATCAACAAAGCTGGTATGTTAGGAAGTCAATTGAATAAATTTATATGGAATAAGAGAGAAATTAGTCGGAACAGTACATTAGCTGTATACAAGACAGTGTTCAAACTAGTTTTAACTTATGGATCTGAGAGCTGGGTCAGAAGTAAAACACTTGACCAAAGATTAGAGGCGTGAACAGATGGCATCAATGGCAATATCATATTAAAAACGAGAATGTTAGGAAAAAACTTGACATTGTCAGCATCCAGGAATGCGTTAGCAGAGCTAATCTCAGGTGGTATGGTCACTTGAGCAGAATGGGCGAGGAAAGATTAGCAAAACAAGTGTTCTCTGCCAAGTTTGCAGGAAAACGACTCAGAGGAAGACCAAGATATAGGTGGATTTATACGGTACAAAGTGCCTTAGACAATAGAAATATAAGATCTGGTAAGTTTGGAGTCTTGACAAGTAACAGACTGATTTGTAGGAAAATGGTAGATAGGAAGTTAGTAATGATGTAAATTTTTCATGTGCTACTATCATATCCTGTACATCCCATTGCAAGAATTTGATGATGAATAAATTAAAAAACTGATGAAAGTGACTTCATCTCAAGGGGTAAAGAGTTAAAAAGGCAAAATTTAAAGATGCTGTTTTTCAAAATGATGTTGACATGAATGGCAAGAACTCATCTATTCATAGCATGTATGTCACGTTCACATTGAACTTATTCACTCAAAATTAAAAACTTTACATTCACAGCATTCGTTATTTGTTGTATCAGTATTTCGATAAATGTTTCCATTTAAATTGTAAACATTATTTTCTTCTAACCATATACATCTCTTGGCAAAGATAAACATGCTATATGACTGTTGGAAGTTTATTTTGCACTTGGTTAGACTATAATAAATTTGGTTTAATCCTTTATCCAAGTGTAAGCAAACAAAGTTTGCACCTGAAAATATCTTAAGGACTGGGGTAAGGTGGTACATCACTAGGCAACTTGTAGCAAAGGTGGACCAAGCTGTCATCACTCCTTGTCTCAGTATCTCCCACAATGCAAAGCACATCTCCTTGTGGACATGTATGATGCTATGCATTAAAGGAAGGGTCACTACCCAGACCTGTTTCGACCTGTATTGAGGCCTTGTGAGTGGGAGGCAGACCCAGAAGTGGTGATACTAAGGCAGAAGCATTGGAGACGTCATATTTACCTATATGAGTTGAGTTATTATTAAATTACTCTGGATTTAGAGAAAGATGTTGGAAGTTTATTTTTCACTTGGTTAGACTATAATAAATTTGGTTTAATCCTTTATCCAAGTGTAAGCAAACAAAGTTTGCACCTGAAAATATCTTCAGGACTGGGGTAAGGTGGTACATCACTAGGCAACTTGTAGCTTTGCTACAAGTTGCCTAGTGATGTACCACCTGTGGACCAAGCTCTCAGTATCTCCCACAGTGCCAAGCACATCTCCTTGCAGACGTATGATGTTATGCATTACTTCCAACATCTTTCTCTAAATCCAGAGTAATTTAATAATAAGGTGGTACACCTGTTTGCAACTCATATAGGTAAATATGATCTCTCCAATGCTTCTGCCGTAGTATCACCACTTCTGGGTCTGCCACCCACTGACGAGACCTCAATAAAGGTTGAAACAGGTCTGGGTAGTGGCCCTTCCCTTAATGCATAGCATCTTACATGTCCACAAGGAGATGTGTTTTGCATTGTGGGAGATACTGAGACAAGGAGTGATGAGAGCTTGGTCCACCTTTGCTACGAGTTGCCTAGTGATGTATACCACCTTACCCCAGTCCTGAAGATATTTTCAGGTGCAAACTTTGTTTGCTTACACTTGGATAAAGGATTAAACCTAATTTATGCTGTATGACTGCAGTAAATTAATAAGTTTATGATTAGTTCATTTATCCTTGGTAACCATTAGCAGTTGAAATTATTAATTATAAATACAACTCGTAATAGAGCTTGTAGGAGAAATGCAGCTAAAATTCAGTACAAAATACAAAAAAAACTCATTAAATAAACATACTGGCCACTGAATTAGAAACCTTTTTGCAGATGCACGTAAACATCACTTACACAGCGTATGTGCAAAATACTTCATCACGTGCATTGCCAAATGCTCTAGGCAGCTATTTAAAAGTGCTGCTGGTCAATATTGTTGATATCAATGGGAAAAACAAAGGATCTTTTGCAGTTCAATAAAGAGCTTATTGTGGGTACTTATCTGGCTGGAGTCACAATGCCGAAAACAGCAGAGCTCACTGGTTTCTCAAATGGTGAGATATCTCCAGGTGTTTAATCAGTGGAGAAATAACCCACTTTTCTTGTCTAAGAGGCATGGTGCTAGGAGAGGGTCAGAAACAAGATTGCCATCGTCTGAGAGGGCTTGTACGGACAAACGGAACTGCCTGTGTGTGTGTAGCAGTGACCAGAAGGCTGTTCTGAACCTGCATCTCATTCAGCTATGTGCAGAGAATTGAAGAGGATCAGTATTGGGAATTGCATGCCTGTAATGAAGGCTGTGGACCTGCATCTCATTCAACTATGATCAGAGAATTGAACAGGATCAGTATTGGCAATTGCATGCCTATATAGAAACCACTGATTTCTGGGATGATCCAGAAAGTTCGGCTACAGTGGTGTCTGGTACACCCTGACTGGACACTGGGTAACTTGAAAAGAAGTCCAGTGAGTCAAGGTACACCTTGTTCTGTACTGATGATAGGCAGAGAGTTTGGCAAGAACCCCATTAAGCAATGAAACCCAGCTTGCCTTGTAAACATAATTCAAGGTTCTGGAGATAGTGTTATATTATGGGGCATATTCTATTGGTATGGAGGAACAGGACCTCTGATATTCCTGGAAGGTCAGATGTCCTCCAAGGAATATCTGAACAGTGTTTCTGATCAAGTCCATCCTGCAGTGTTGAAGTTTTTATCCAGCACATGATGGTTGTTTCATGTGCGGATAAAATTTCAGACAGTTATGGTGAACATCTGGTATGTTGTAGACGTAGATATAATCCAACACTTTGAGGAATCTATGCCAAACTGCATATGTGCAAAATTCATGCTAAAGGAGGTCCAACAGGGGAATTAAATAAAAGTTTCTAATTCAGTGGCCAGCATGTGTAGAAGGCACGTGCTGGCAAGTCACCCCTTACTTTTTTTGATACCTATATTGAAGTCAAGATTACTTTTAGAACATGGACCAAAGAAATTAGCTATGCTTCTGTTACTTCTGTTCATTACTATCACCCATAGTTAATTTATTCTCTGTCATAAGATTGTAAAAAGAGTAAGTGTATTGAAGACATAGTAGACAATCAGAAATTTACATGGTTTGTATGTGAATTCCTAATTTTGTTGTTCAGGAATTCACATTTCCTAAAATAACATGAAATGCTGTATATATTTCATTTATATGTTCTACAGAAACATATTAAATGGAAATATATTTATATCTCCCTTTTTTATTCTTTCAGACGCTAGCTGTTTATGACAGATTTGGTCGACTAATGTATGGAAGTGAATCCGTTGTTAAAGATGTATTAGAATATGTTGTGTTTGAGAAGCATATGGCAGATGAGTATGGAATTTGGCGTATCCATGCTAAGATAATTCCAGACTGGATGCCAAAAAAAGATTCAATTCTCAAGACATTTAAAAAACATGATATAATTGATGAATCTTCAAACAAGACCGAAACAAAATCAGAAGAAACAGAAAATATAAAGAAAAATAGTGAGAATGTAAAAGAAGAAAGGACCGTTGTAATATAAAGTAAATAAATATAATTCTGTATATGTATTAAATATAGATATTTCAGAATAATAAAGTGAAATTTGTCTCTTCATATTTTTGAAAGAAATATGCATAAGATTATGCATGGTGATCTTTATTTTGTACAGGGTAAAATTCTTTGTTTTTGATGAAACGATACAGCATACATTTTACAGTAGAATCTGCTTATTATGATCACGGATAATATCAATCGGCTATTGTTATCAAAATCCTCAAATGTTTAGCCTTTTGCATCTCAGAATTCTAAGAAATAAGGATTAATCTTATTCTTTTCATAAATCTTATATCTTCCAGGTAAATGCAGGTGGGTAATTTTAATGTTAATCTTCCAGGCAAATGTAGGGTATAAATACAGTGTAATGGTGATTTTGTGAGTTTATTTTCGTGCACTCTTTCAGTAAGTGAATTTGATAAGTGCTTGTTAAAGCAGCCCTTAGCATTATGGCAGAAGCAAATAAAAAATGTAAAGAATTTTGGAATGCTATGATAAGTTGCCCAAAATGAGTCGGCATTGTGGGGCTGTACATTTAACAATTTCTCAATCACTCTTGTGTAAGATATTAAAAAACAGATCAAACATTGAATCTTTGGCTCTTACTAATGAGAACATGGATCGGAAGAGAGTCCAATCTGGTAAGGATACTCAAGTTGAATCAGCATTAAAAATTTGGTTTAGTAATGTTCATGAAAAGAATGCTTTGATTAATGAGCCTTTGATGTGTTAAAAAGCAGAACTTGCAAAAACAATGGGCAAAGAAAATTTCACCGTGACTGATGGATGGTTTAACAGGTGGAAAAAGTGAGAGAATATTATTATTATTATTATATCACACCTCCTGGGAGTCCAAAGACTCATCGAGTGAGGGCATCAACTCTACGACTCTGTGTCTCACTACTCCACCAACCTTCATCATCTAACATCAACGCCATCTACCTCTGACTACCACCACTAGTGCTTTCACAGACAATCACAAACATCCATGCCCATAGTGGGATTCAAACCCGCAGCCTTTTGGCTGGAGAGCAGATACTCTAATCATTTGGCCAACCAGGCCAGCATTATGTACAAGCATATTCATGGTGAAGGAAAAAAGTGTTCATTTTTTTATCAACTGATCTGTGAATTAAGACTGAGTGGCCAAAAATTATTGCTGAATATTGTTTAAAAATGAAAGTACTGAAGGATTTAAATCTTCAAAAGAGTCACTGACAGTTCTTTGTGCTAATAAGAAAGGTGAGAAACGAGAGCTCCTAGTGATTGGAAAAAGTAAAAATCCTTGGTGTTTTAAAGGTGTCAAAAGTTTGCCTATTGACTACTGTTCTAGTACAAATGCTGGGATGACTAAAGACATTTTCAACAATTGG
The DNA here is from genome assembly GCF_054136105.1 of Typopeltis vanoorti. NCBI lineage: Eukaryota > Metazoa > Arthropoda > Arachnida > Uropygi > Thelyphonidae > Typopeltis > Typopeltis vanoorti. The sequence continues at coordinate 79,219,629 of NC_143563.1, read as the reverse complement.
TTAGTTAAGTGGGATCTTAAATTAAAGCGAAAAATTGTTTTGTTAGTAGACAATGGCACTGCACACACAAACAATTTAACTTTAAAGAACATCAAAGTAATTCTCTTTCCTTCAAACACTACATCGTTAATTCAGTCATGTGACCAAGGCATCATACGAACTTTTAAAGCTTATTGCAGGGAAGTTCGTGCAATTATAGCTGAACTTGATTATATAAAAGACCAATCTGATGCAAGTACAATTGCAAAAAAGATTTCCTTTCTTGATGCATTGTCATGGAAGCGAGTCTCAGAGAAGACTATTAAAAATTGCGTCCAAAAAGGTGGATTTTTTAAGACAAACCCTGAAACTCCTTCTGAAGAATTTGAATATCGTACAAATGAAATTTTTGATAAAACCCAAGATATGTCAGAAGAAGAATTTGTAAATTGGTTGGATATTGATAACAATGTTGAAGTGGTGGCTACAATGACAGGTGTCAGAAATATGTCAAGATGATTCTGATGAGTACTTTAAACTAATAGAAGAAAGTGAACCTAATACAAATATAGAAGAACAAATTTTAAAAGTTCCTCCAACCAACATCCAAATGCAAGAAGCTCTACGAATACTTCGTTGCAGTGTGCAATATAGAGTGACAAACTTCGAAAGGCATTATGAGTATGAGCAAAAACTACTACATTCAAAGACATAACAGACAACACTAGATATGTTTTTAAAATAAATTTTATGTTGTTGCTTATTAAAAAGTTGTTCAGAATAATAAATTGAAATAAATGATGCAGTTTTTTATATCCTTTCCTTAATGTTATCAGCCGGTTATTGTTATTGAAAAGCGACTGTCCCAAAGTGATCACAATAAGTGGCGTCTACTGTATAACATAAAATTTCTGATACAGTACTGTAAAAAATAATGAAACAAGTGTACAGTGCTTTCTTGGACATTTATTCTATTTGATTATTTTGCTTACTATCAAAATAATCAGATCAAAATACATGGATCAATTGTATAGAATTATTCTTCTAGATAATCAACACCAAATTCTTCAACTTCAGGAAGCAGCAAAGCACCCTGAGAATGGTTCACTAAGTGCATAACTTTTGAAAAAGTCTAAGCTCATCTTCAGGAGATGTGACAGCAGGAGAGTGAGCTTCCTTAAAAATTAGTACATTACGTCTCTAACCTAGTCTGCACAGTTTGCCGTTTCTTTTCTGCATAAATTTCCCTGTAGCAAGCAATTGCAGCTTGCATCATTCTGTCTCCTTTGCTATACCTCTTCATGGACCCACCGTGAAGAGGTTTAGTAAAGCAGACAGCTTGCATCATTCTGTGTACTTTGCTAAATCTCTTCATGTTGGGATCCATTTCCTCAAAAATCCAAAACTACTGCCTTATGAAGTGAGACAAATGCTCCTGCCAATTTTTTCACTGCAGACTTTTTGAGACTAAGCTGCTTCTTCTTGCTCTTCTACTGTTTTACTTTTCTCCTCCTTCTTCAAGCTTTTGTGCTTCTTTCTCTATAAGGTCTTTGTCTGAGATATCTTCTTCCAGAGCTTCCATCAAATTCTGTACATTTTCATTGTCAAACTCCAACTTTTTAGCTAGTAGCAATATCTTGTCGCCAATCTCTTTGTAAGTTTTGTCTTTATCGAATCCTGTGATTGCATGAACGTGTATTTTCAGCAGCTTATTGCAAACACTATTGATATATTCTCTGTTGTCACCTCACTCCATACTGTATCTGCACAATATTCTACCCCTTCCACAAGTCTCCAAGTTTTCTCACCCTCAGCAGTAGTAACACCCTAATCTGTTGATTGCAGGAATGAGGTCGTATGTGTTGAACCCGTTAATGGGATGATCATCATAAGTCGAGGACTAGTGTACTAGAGTTCAAGGCATTAATATTGTAACAGTTCATAGGGCCACTAATGGCCAGAAAAGACAGCCTCTCACCATCACTATTTCCACAAGAAGGGCTCTGATGAATTTAGTTAGCATTCCCACTGTTTGGTATGCTTGATGTTAATAATAATGATAATACATTGGGAAGCTGCCCAGCTAGATAATGTATATCATGCTGCCACAGGATATACATTACATTATCTAGAGAGGAGTCTGAGTTGCAATTATGTGGGGGGGGAGCATTGTTGAGACCACGATATGTAGCAACAGATTAGGTGCTCTCTTTATGGATGGCATGGCAAAGTGTCCATTTTTTCTAGATGTATGTCCTTGTTTTCTTTCAGCTAATCACCAATATGAAGCATGAACAGAATAACAAACAGTTATAGCGCCGGTGCAGTTAAAAAAAAAAAAAAAACTCTTCAAAAAAATAAAACAAAATGAAATCACACAAAAAATATGCAATAGACACAAACATAAAGACGAATTCCTGTTTCTGATGAAATTTCAAATATCAACCCAACAACCATTGGGCATCTCAAGTGTCCAAACTTCCATATGATTCATCCACAAAAGGCTAGCACTTGTATACAGTAGTGTTGGTCCTGTTGCGAATGAATTCCTTCAGTTTTTAGAACAGAGGATACGCCGCCCATTGTTATAATCCGCTTGCAGGCAATTTTTATGACCGGTCATAAACAGTGGTATTCCCTTTCCCAAATGTTAAAAGGTTTCGATGTTTGAAAATTAACGATACACAGATGTTATTAGGCACTCTGGGTCTGAGTTTTTCGATATATTGATGAATATTATTCTCCTCAGAATATGTCCAATATAAAATATTTATTCATGAAAAATGTTATGACAAATTCCAGGAGAACTTCTCGCGGAACACTTATTCACCTTCTGGTGAACACAGTTTGGGAAACCCTGGCCAAAGCAACAAACGCAGTTGCTTGCCGTTTACTCGGTAACTGGAATCTAAGTTATATTAGATAAATACCTACGAGTTGTATTCATTTTTACATCTTGTTTTATCGTATAATTATAGTTTTTAATGCCAGTGCAAAATAAGAAAACCTTTCATAATTTCTTCACTTTGTATTGTATCACTTTGGAAGATCAATGTCACTATCAATTTTTTGCTAATTATTTTAATCGCCAATACATTTCATTCTCCCAGAACTTGATTCACGATAATTATTTTCGCCAAGCAATTATTTTAGAAATTCATGAAAATCCGAATCTTAAAATAAATACAGCCTTCATCTGTCGAAATTAAGTTTTCTTTATTTTTTATTCATAATCTTATCCAGCAAAACCTGCATAAGATTCTGTTCATCTGTTGAAAGAACATGGATAAGAAGTGTAATTTGACCGTCATCTCCATTAGAAGGTTAGTTCACAGATTGCGCCAAGATTCGCACTTTTACGCTTTTGCTTTATAGAGTATCATTCGTAAATCTTGAATCATATCACGTAATGCATAATTTTTATAAAGTAATCTGTAGGTTTTTGCACTTCGATTTTCTTGGTTTCCCCTAATCACTCGCTACAAGCCGAAATAAACGGCGGTTATGAAGTCAACTGTTATGCAAATTTCGATATTTTGCAGCAGTTTCGAAGTAGCGATACTTTCCCTACAGTTTATCAATTTTCATAATGGAATTAACATTGTATTTCGCCTTTGATGGCTAAGTCAACTCCCAAAATTATCACCACACACACACACACACACACACGCGCGCACAAATACTGCTACATGACATGTTCACTTTTTTTTTTGTTTCAATTCGTTATTTTTCCGAAGTAATTGTACCAGAGAACTTTTAATATTCCGATACGAAATTCCCACATTATTTTAAAACCAAATAAGAAACTCAAAGATTGGGATCAGAGAGTTTCATGCCGAATATGGTATAATAAACTATAAAAGTATCGGCGACTACTAGCGCGTGAGCTAATGCATTATGGTGGGAGGGTTATAATATAATAAAGGCTGAAACCGGTCTGGGTAGTGACCTCCCACCATAATGTAATAACAGCATACATTTCCTAGGAAATGTGTTTTACATTATGGAAAATACCAAGAATAGCGATCAGAACTTTACCACATTTGCTGCGAGTTGCCCAAGTTTGTACTCCGTACTTGGACTACTTGCATTAGCTCAGGCTAGTAGTCGCCTACACTTTTATAGTTTATTATACTATATTCGGCATGAAACTCTCTGATTCCAATCTTTGAGTTTCTTATTCGGTTTTAAAACAATGTGGGATTTAATATCCCCTTAATTTAAACAATGTTTATATCGCCGAAATGAAGCTTATTGCCTCTTTATATTTAAGTAACTTAATGAGTGCACCTCTTTTGACAACTCGTATAGCAGAGTATATAAGTTCTTTTCGCTATACCCTTTGGTATTGATGGAATTGAATGGCGATTTTGATGAGAACAGGCGTGTTATTTTAGACTGAGCATTGCATATTTAAACATTGCATATAAGGTTTCTCGGTAATCTCACATTGCACTGGTGCTAGCATGGTGTGATTCTTACTGTCCTCCCCTCTGCACGAAATGTGCAAGTTGTCAAATGGCCGGCAGGCCCCATATAATTTGCAATGAGGACCAGTGGTGGAATTAATTCCACCACTGATCTCATTGCAATTTATTTCCCAATTAGTAGGTTGTAACAAGACTTTGCTAATATACCAACTCAGTCTACAGGACACTTGCTGGCAGGCTTCAAGCCCTGCAGGATTATACACTGCTAGTAGTCCGTCTAGGTCTACAGGATACTTTGCTGGCAGGACCCTGGCCCTGCAGGATTATTTATACTGCTATTAACCAATTTCTGCTGGCAGGAAATCGTCAATTTGACATGGAAAACATCAAAGAACAGATCCAGATCCTTAATAAGGAGCAGTCCCTAGAGGTACTCAAACTCATGAGAGGCAAGTTAGAATCTGACTGGCCAGGATTTATAAAACAATATATTCACTCTAATGATCAGGATGGAGAGGAGGAGAATGAGATCTCACAAGATGAACTAATTGCTGTTCTGTCACCAAAATCCCCCTGTCAAAACATCTCCAATGGGAGCACTCTAACAAAAGAATAAGAACTATAGAAGACCAGATGGATGAAGACGTACCAACATCAGATGTCCCGAGGAACACCGAAAAGGTTCCACCGGTAATACTAAGGGACAAGGACAAATGGACCACTGTCACATCAGTCCTTAGGGAACATAAAATCTCATGTTCCTGGGCTAAAAATCAAGCTAAAGGAGTCAAAATCCAGCCAGTCTCAGTCACTGACTACAGACAGCTGACAATATTAATGGATAACAAAAGTCTTCCATATCACACTTTTGCTTTACCCAGTGAGAAGAATCTCAAGGTGGTGTGCTTTGCGGAGTGATCAAGGGTGTCACCTGTGAAGAAATCACTGCTGATCTTATGAGTCGGAGCCTAACACCAGTGAAAGTGAGCAGGATGCTCAGGGCAGATAAACGACCAATGCCACTGGTACTCGTAGAAATTGATAAGACACAGAGATTTATGAACTGACAACGATATGTGGCTTCAGAATTTCTACTGAACCACTAAGGAAGAAGTCAATAGCTGGGCAGTGCCAAAGGTTTGGCCATGCCCAAAAACTTTGCAAGGCAAATTACAGGTGTTTAAAATGTGGCGAGGGCCACCAGACCATCATGTGTACAAAACCAAGATCCACTCCAGCTAAATGTGCCAATTGTGGAGGACCTCACCCTGCCAACTACAAGGGATGCATTATACACCCAAATAACTGAGGGTCAGGAAAAACTACCCTTCCAACACATTTCAGCAATGCTCAAGACAGCCATGCAAGTCACACCCCAGTCCAAATTATCTCCAGCACGACAACTCAAAGGAAACAAATGCCTAAAACTTATGCAGAGGCAGCACGAACAAAGGCTACTCCATCTCGTGACCATATAAGCTCAAATCTAACATCAGTACTAACTGCCTCACTAGCTACCATGTTACAAGAATTCAGTATGACGAATCCTTCGCCGTCCTCCACGAAAAGATTCCTACAAGGTACCCACTCAATACTGACAGCCCTCAATAATGAATAAAAGAAAATTCCATCCCAACTCTCTCATAATCACTGCATGGAATGCCAACGGACTCAATAACAAAATTCTGGAGCTGCAAGAGTTCTCTCACAGACACAATCCTGACATAATACTGGTAAATGAAACTCATCTCAGGCCAGCTAATAACCATAAATTACGGAACTATATTATGTACAAAACAGATAGACTCGCCAGCAGCAGAGGAGGAACAGCTATATACATTAAAAACTACCTAAGCCACAATGTTCTGACCAATTCCCAAACCAAGAACCTACAGATAACACGCATTGATGTTCATACCAACAATGCTGGCAATATCAAAATCTATGCTGTATATAATTCACCCAGCATTCCATTGCTGGTATCTGACTTGGACTCCATTCTTAGCTTCACAGACTCCATCAACATGGCTGGTGACTTTAACGCCAAACATACAGCCTGGCATAGCTCCACAATCAACGACAAAGGTCGAACTCTAAACCATTACTCAACGCAACATTCTATTGTTGTAACTGGACCCACAGAGCCCACCCATTATAGCTCAACTGGAAGTTCAGATGTACTTGACATAGTCGTCCTCAAAAACATCAGATACCAATATCAGCTGAAACAATAAATTAACTTTCGTCCGATCACAACCCTATTCTGCTTGAACTCGGTACACAAGAACAATTCTACCCTCCCCACTCTTTCATATCTTGGGACAAACTCTCCAGACCCCTGATCACATTGGCCCAGTCCCTGCTGTTCACACTAAAGAAGAAATAGAATTGGCTGCAAACAAGCTTACCAGTCAAATCAAAAATGCAATAAAGTCAATTATCCAAACTACAGTCTTTCACCCAAGTGGTCGGATCCCCAAGGAAATCATGAATTTAATCAGACTGAAAAACAAAACCAGAAAGAGGTATCATAACACAAGAGCCCCTCAAGATAAAACAAATTTGAATAAATTAAACAGACAAGTCCGAGAAGCCCTGCAAAAACTTCGAAACCAAGATTCTGAATCTAAGCTAACGAAATTAAACCCAGAAGACAACTCCATTTGGAAGTTTCTGAGAACCTTCCGCACTAAAAGACAACTTTTACCCCCAATTCAGACCACGAAAGGAATAGCCCATACTGACAAGGAAAAGGCAGAGGCTCTGGCTGACAGCTTGGAAACTCAATGCAACCCCTCATATGAAAATTTGTACATCAATCTCATCTACAAGATTCACCGCCGCGTTAGGCAGGCCATGACACAACAAAAAGATGATCTAGAACCTCTCACACCCACTTCTCCAACAGAAGTTATAAACATTATAACCCACCTGAACAACAATAAAGCTCCAGGTTCAGATGGAATTACAAAAACAAAATAATTAAGCTACTCCCCAGAAAAGCCATTGTACATCTAGTGAACATAATTAATGCCATCCTCAGACTCAAGTATTTCCCCTTAACATGGAAAGTAGCAGATGTAACACCAATCAAAAAAGATTGAAAAAAAACGCCCCACTGAAAGCTACAGACCTATCAGTCTTCTGTCTAACCTTGAAAAGATCGAAGAAAAAGTAATCCTTACTAGGCTTCAATCACAAACGGGCCAACTACATATAATCCCAAATGAGCAATTTGGAATTATATGTAGAAAAAACCACTCCACCCTTCAGCAGATCCATAGGCTGATCGAATACATCTCCGAAGGCTTCAACCGGAACCTTCATACAGCTGCAGTCTGTTTAGATGCTGCAAAGGCTTTTGATAAGGTGTGGCATCAGGGTCGTCTCTAGAAGCTCATCACATTCAATATACCTACTAATCTAGTTAAAATAATTCACTCTTACCTCAGAGACAGATACCTGAAAGTCAAAATAAATGAAACTGTATCAACCAGACGCAAGGTTCTCGCGGGAGTGCCACAGGGCTCACTCCTGATCCCACTGCTGTTTTCTATCTATATTGCTGATATCCCTCAAAACCCAAGTTCAACAATCACTGCATTATATGCTGATGATACTGCATTATTAGCAAGATCTCTCAGTCCCAAACTAGCTATCAAAAGACTCCAAAACAGCATTCACACATTAGAGAAATGGTTGATGGACTGGAGAATCCAAGCAAACCAACAGAAGAGTTTAGCCATACTGTTCACTAGAAAAAAGCCTCAAATCAAGGAAGATATACATTTACTAGGTGTTAAAATCCCATAGCAGAATACAGTCGAATATCTCGGAGTAATTCTCGATAAAAAAACTACAATTCACCCATCATATAGAACACATAAGTTCAAAGACATTCAAAGTAATCGTGCAGCTCTACCCCATGATCAACAGAAAAAGTAAATTCGATACTCAGAACAAACTACTCATATACAAGATGGTAATACGCCAGTCATCACTTACGCATTTCCTGCATGGAGTCATACTTCGAGCACAAATATTCAAAAGCTGCAGAGAATACAGAACAAATGTCTGAGAATGAGTTTGGATGCTCTGTGGTTTATCAGAAACTCCCAAATTCACAGAGAAGTCAACATTCCCTACATCACATCTCTCCTTCACGACCTAGCTGAAAAGTTCTTCATCAAGACAGTTAATCATCCGAACCCACTGATCAAGCAAGCTTCAGACTATAATGAAGCAGATTTCTGCAAATACAAGAGACCCAAATCAATTCTATGCTCAACTGAAGCAAGTTAATCTCACTGCCCTTTCAGGGTGAGCTTAAAGCTCAATAATTCTCCACCCAAAGAACTTTCCTTTTCAGATGTAGGGGAATATGAAAAGCATTTATGCTTCACCCATCAAATCAGTATCGTTCTGCATTCGTTCTGCCTTTGGTATTAATTTGGTCTAGCTACTCACTGATGAAGCCTCAATAAAGGCTGAAACCGGTCTGGGTAGTGACCTCCCACCATAATGTAATAACAGCATACATTTCCTAGGAAATGTGTTTTACATTATGGAAAATACCAAGAATTGCGATCAGAACTTGACCAGATTTGCTGCGAGTTGCCAGAGTTTGTACTACGTACTTGGACTACTTGCATTAGCTGACGCTAGTAGTCGCCAATACTTTTATAGTTTATTATACTATATTCGGCATGAAACTCTCTGATTCCAATCTTTGAGTTTCTTATTCGGTTTTAAAACAATGAGGGATTTAATATCCCCTTAATTTAAACAATGCCTATATCGCCGAAATGAAGCCTATTGGCTCTTTATATTTAATTAAATTGTGATTATTATAAATTACAAATTATGTATATTTTCTCATTTATATTATTTCCTGATAAGTATAAATCATTAAATTATGTGATATTGGGGAAATTGATGTTTAAAAAAGAGTTTCATCCTACAAAAGCAATGTTAGAATGAAATGTTTCGGACATCTGTAAATCAATCATAAAGGTGTAAAAATAATAATAATAAAATAAAATAAAATAAATTTCTGTGAGTACTTGGCTATTGCTAGGCACTTTTTAGTGTGTCTACTGGACGTGTTCTTTCCTTACTTTCTCAATAATTTTCGTTAGCTTGCAGACTGTTAACCTCGAACAGAAAGGAAAAGGTCTATAACCCCCCCCCCCGCCAAAAAAATAATAATTATGAATACATATGTGCCTTTTCTTTTAAGAAATTCAAATCCTTTTTTCCAAGATAACTGTATCAAATAATTTATAATTTTTCGATAATAAAAGTGAAACCGATCATTATAAATTAAGAAATCATTTTAGCATAAATACTGTATCAGCCTGTAAAAGAAATGTCAGTTTTTTCTGTGTAAGGATGTCTGCTAATCAACAATTGAAAACAAAACAGGACATTATCATGCAGAGATTTCTGTGGTTAAGAAGTTTAAGGGAATCATTCCGGTTTTGTGACCACATTTTTATTTTAAAAATACTGTTTTGTAAAACTAAACAAGTACTAAAAATCAAACCCGAGAAGTTTCGTTAGTCGTCAGACTAACATCTTCAGTGGTAAAGATAGCTAATAGTTTAATGCACAAACTATAAGAAATTACGAAAAAACAAGTTCATTTATTGGTATTATGAACATCAAAAAAGTTCGTTAAAAAAACGAATCAAACGGTTGATAAAGTTCTGCTTTTTAGTTATCTTTACCCCTGAAGATGTTAGTCTGATGACTCGAAACTTGTCGGGTTTGTTTTTTAGAACTTGTTTAGTTTTAAAAAACAGTCTTTGTTTAATAAAAATGTGGTCACAAAACCGGAATGATTCGCTTGAACTTCTTAACCACAGAAACCTCCGTATTATTATACACACTCACGGTGAGTTTAATTGGTCTAAAGAAGTTTCACAATTTGAGAAATTACGCATTAAAAAGCAGAACTTTATCAACCGTTTGATTCGGTTTTTTAACGACCTTTTTTAATGTTCATAATACCAATAAATGAACTTGTTTTTTCGTAATTTCTTATAGTTTGTGCATTAAACTGTTAGTTATCTTTACCCCTGAAGATGATAGTTTGACGTCTAACGAAACTTGTCGGGTTTTTTTTTTAGTACTTCTTTAGTTTTCAAAAACAGGACATTTTTGATGTATTTTGCGCTACAGCTTCAGCCACTTGAGTGTGTGATCTCTGACGAAGTGTTCTCTCTTTTCTTTCTCAATAGCAGTGAGAATAATCTAAACCTTTAGCTTTTCCTCCAGCGGAGGGAATTATTATCGCTTATTTCTAAGACGTAGTAATATTTAAAATTGAAAAAAATATATAAAATAATAATAATACTAAATTTTCTTTTGTGTGGTATGCATATAAACAGTTTTACATGGTGAAAATATAGCATAGTATTGCTAAAACTTAGAATAATTTCAGAAGACCGCTGAACAACTGATTTCAGATTGCAAAGAAATAGTACAGAATTAGAAGCTTCGACAGCACAACAATATTATTGCTTTATTTCTTTTGTCAAAACGGTAAACCGAAGTAAAAAAATGAAATAATTTTGAATACTGTCGTCTGAAAGTTTTCAAACTAGTAGAAATTTAGAGTAGTTAATTGAGTTCCAAGAGAGGAGAAGGGAGGGAGATGCAGTAGAAAACCTTCAAAATTAGCATAAAGTTTGAATCATTCAGTATAGGGATACCCTTCATATTATATTTTCAACACATCTCCAATGGTTACGCACAGGATATTATGGTAATGTGGATCTTACAAAAAAAAAAAAAAAAAATCTGTTGCAATTTTAAGCAAAAGACAAAGGCGAAGAGTTCCTGCTAAAATATCATTGGATATAAATTTTTGATATTAAAAAAGACTCACGATCGGAAACCCGAGTAACTTCAACATCGTTTGTTGTTCATAAAAAAAAAATCGTTCCTAAAATTGAAATGTGATGATCCATATAATGGTATTTTGCAAGGAAGGAGAGCAAAATGTCATATTTATTTCGATAAATGTTATTTAAAAAATATAAATATTTAAAATGAAACAAGCATTTGAAAATTCGCGAAAAAAAAATCTATATTGCCAGTAAGGTGAAAGAACATAAAGTTGTCTTGTTCCGTTGCAGTGATTTGAAGAATAAAAGGCAGTAAATGTACTATTACTAAATAGATTCATTGCAAAGGCTGATCTCTGGTCACATCAGGATTGATTATTTTCGCACATGTGAAATTCGTTTTTATTTTTGGGAAGAGACACAATAATTGTGCAGAAAAAAAAAAAAAAAGATCAAATATCGTAGGACAGTAAAGGAAATTTGTTCCACCACAGTTAATCCGTTGACCGCTCTAAAATCGCTGTTCAGGGATTAACGGCGGCTGATGAGGGAGGGGGGATGCATGATAAAATGTAGACTGCGGATGAAGTTTTGATCCATTAAATTTTAATTGGCAACTATGCCAATTAAAATTCTGGAGAATTCTGGAAAGCTCGTCCCAAGACATGAAAGAGTGCGGAGGAGAGAATTGCTCTTGTGTACAGAGTTTAAGCAGAATGGAGTTGTGGTCGGAAGAAAGTTCATTTAATGTTTCCAACTCATACTGGTATCTGGTGTTTTTGAAGATGAATATCTCAAGTACATCTGAGCTTCCAGCTGAGCTGTGATGGGTGAGCTATGTGGGTCCAGCTATAACAGTAGAATTTTGCATTGAGTAATGGTTTAGAGTACGAAGTTTGTCATTGATTGTGGAGCTGTACCAGGCTGTATGCTTGGAATTAAAGTCACCAGCCATGATGATGGAGTCTGTGAAGCCGAGATGGAGTTCAAGTCGGATACCAGTAATGGAATGCTGGGTGGGTTGTATACAGCATTGATTTCGATACTGCCAGCATTGTTAGAATGAACTTCAACGCCTGTTATCTCTAGGATATTGATTTGTGGATTGGTCAAGACATTGTGGCTTAGGTAGTTTTTAATGTATACGGCTGTACCTCCTCTTCCACTGCTGGTGAACTCAGTTTGTTTTGTACATTATGAAGTTCCGTAATTTGGGGTTATTAGCTAGCCTGAGATGTGTTTCATTTACTAATATTATATCAGGATTGTGTCTGCGAGTGAGCTCTTGCAATTACAGAATTGTGTTACCCAGTCCATTTGTGTTCCATGCAGTGATCATGAGAGTTGGGCTGGTATTATCTTTTATTTATTATTGAGGGCTGTCAAAATTGAGTGGGGTACCTTGTAGGAATCTTTTCGTGTAGGATAGTGAAGGATTCGACATGCTGAATTCTTGTAACATGGTAGCTAGTGAGGCAGTTAATACTGGTGTTAGATTAGAGCTTATTTGTTCATGGGATGGAACAGCATTAGTTCGTGCAGCCTCGGCATATGTTTTGATCATTGCTGCAGCTTGATTTCTTTCCTGAGTTGTCAAACTGGAGATTATTTGGACCGGGGTGCGACCTGCACAGCTGCCTTGAGCGTCGCTATAGGGTGTTGGAAGGGCAGCTTTTGCTGACCTGCGGTTCTTTGGGTGAGTAATGCACCCCTTATAGTTGGCAGGGTGAGGTCCTCCACATTTGGTGCATGTAGCTGGCATGGATCTTGGCTTGGTGCACATGATGGTCTGGTGGCCCTCGTCACATTTTAACCACCTGAAATTGGCCTTGCAAAGTTTTTGAGCATGGCCAAACCTTTGGCACCTACGGCACTGCCCAGCTGATGATATTTTCCTTAGTAGCTCAGTAGAAATTCTGAGGCCACCGATAGCAGTCAGTTCATATATCTTTTTCTGTGTATTGTCAATCTCTACGAGCATCAGTGGCATTGGCCGTTTAATTGACTTGAGTATCCTGCTCACTTTGACTAGGGTCAGGCGCTGACTCATACGGTCAGCATTGATTTCTTCAGAGGTGACACCTTCAGTTACCCCATGAAGTACCACCTTGAGATTCTTTTAACTGGGTAGAGCAAAAGTGTGATATGGAAGACTTTTGTTATCCATTAATATTGTCAGCTGTCTGTAGTCAGTGACTGACGCTGGCTGGATTTTGACTCCTTCATCTTGGTTTTTAGCCCAGGAATATGAGATTTTATGTTCCCTAAGGGCTGATGAGACAGGGGTACATTTGTCCCCGTCCCTTAATATAACAGGTGGAACCTTTTCAGTGTTCCTCGGGACATCTGGTTTTGGTGAGTCTTCATCCATCTGGTCCTCGGTAGTTATAAATCTTTTGTTAGAATTCTCCCCCTGTGAGTTTTGACATGGGGATTTTGGTGACAGAGCAGTAGTAAATTCTCCTTGTGATATCTCCTCCTCCTCCTCCTCTCCATCCTGATCATTAGAGTGAATATATTGTCAGATTCAAACTTGTCCATTATAAGTTTCAGTACCTCTAGGGACTTATTAAGGATCAGGATATGCTCCTTGATGTTTTCCATACCAGAGCGGGGTCTCCTGATGGCTGAAATTGTTTGAGATCAGTATATATAATCCCGCAGGGCTAGGGGCCTGCCAGCGAAAAATCCTGTAGACCAAGGTGGTCTACTAGCAATATTTAGACTTGTAGCGTCCTACTAAATGAGGGAAGGAGTGTTAGTATCTCACTTGGCCATAGATTGAAAGACTACCTCCCTATAATACCTTAAATCCACCTCTGGTCCTCATAGTGGGCGGGCCTGCTAGCCATCAGACCTCTTGTGTGTTTCATGCAGATGGGGAGACAGTAGGAATCAAAACTGTGTCAGTGCCAGTGCAATGTGAGATTCCTGAAAAAACTGGTATGCAATCTAATCAGACTTAATCTAAAATAATACGTCTGTTCCCGTCAAAAGCCAAAAGCAGAATCCCACTAAGACCACACGAAACCGACAGCTATTTATATAGTTGGCAGGGTGCAAACGCACTAATTGGGAGGAACATTAATCGAGGGATTACTGTATTACTAAGTGAGTTACTGGTTTGCACCAGGTCCGCTAGATGTCGCGTCCTATCACATTGAATTGAAAATGGAAATAAAATTATGAAAATTTTGTAATCGCGGCGTCCCTGTGAGGAAGCCGCGGCTCCCCAGGGTTCCGCGGCACACACACTTTGGGAACCAGTGGTATAAAGTATTTATTGTTGAAAATTGTCTTCGTTTTCTGCCAGGAAAGTGCATTAAAATCATAAGTATGTTAATCTCAAGCTGTGCACTTTATTTGTTGGTGAGTTACATACAATATGTAATGCTTTTTTTTTATGTAATAAAATTTTTATAGTAGTGGCCACTTAGAACGCTTTTGCGATCATTTTGTTGTCGTAATGATTACATTACTGTCCATAACAGCATGAATTTTTGAGGTTCTTTGTTATGTTCTTTGAGCTGTGGGATTAAAAATCTTAGTTTATGAGAGAGAAAAAGGATACTTTCCCATGTCCAAGATTGACTAACTCTTAAACCAGTGGAAGAAAAAGAAAGGCCCAGAAAAAGTTCTAGTCGATGACTAGAAGTGATCTTATAACAGTCTTTCTTCGGACATGCTAGCACAATGGAAGAAAACACAATTTCGACAGGAATATAACGGACTGTTTTTTAATGCTATTTTCCCAATATACATTTTAAAAAAAGTTTGTATTTAATAAATTTACCAAAACAAAAAACTATCCTCTCCTAAATTATGTCTATATCTGGTGGGGCATAAGAAGCTTACTATTTTTCTGAGCTCTGATATAGTATTGACAGAGGTTGCCAATATCCTTCCTTATCTCACTGTTTGCAATGTAGATCAATAATAGTTGTCAGGTGTCATATTGAATCTTGCTATGAATCCGGAATTATTTCATCTTCTTCTCACAACATTTTTGAACAAAACATTTTCTCTCTCATAGCGATCCCAAAATCAGAGCGTCATTGGCAACGAAGGTAGTTTTGCTTAAGAATGCTCTCTCATAAATCTCGACTTCGACACGTTTTACTGATCAATCAATCAATTCAAAATATTTCGTCACATCACTTCTGTTGTTCCAAATCATTACTACTAACAAAGCTACTCTTACACCACTCTCCTCATTGATATCTCAATCCATGAATGAATACATCATCATCATCAAATTCCTGCCATTTACCCTCAAGGGGTGTACAGGATATGATAGTACTACATGAAAAAAATTACATCATTATTAATTTCCTATCTACAATTTTCCTCCAAATCAGTCTGTTACTTGTCAACACTCCAATATTATCAGATCTTATATTTCTATCGTCTAAAGCACTTTGTACCGTATCAATCCACCTATATCTTGGTCTTCCTCTCGGTCGTTTTCCTGCCAACCTGGCAGAGAAAACTTGTTTTGCTAATCTTTCCTCGCCCATTCTGTTTAAGTGACCATACCACCTGAGATTAGCTCTGCTAACGCATTCCTGGATGCTGACAATATCAAGTTCTTTCCTATGAATGAATACTGCTAAGATAAATATGCCTTCCTGAATTTATCTAGATTACATATTTACCTTATAATTCTTCTCATGGGATGATGAGGCTCATTTTTATCTGAATGGGTCGGTCAACACTCACAACTGCAGAATTTGGGCATCCGAACATCCCCAAGCGATCCAGCAAGTACCACTGTATTCTCCAAAAGTAACCATGTGGTGTGGCTTCACTGCCGATTTCATAATAGGACCATACTTTTTTGAGCGTATTACCCCTAGAGGTCCTGTAACCTGCTCCATTACTGCAGAGATTAATCGATGAATGCTGGAAAATTTTGTCATTCCTGCATTGCTGCAAAAACAATGTCTGGACTCCATAATTTTTATGCAGGATGTAGCATGGCCACACATTGAACGTTCAGTACAGCGCCTTTTATGCCAGCATGTAATGAGAGGGTTATCAGTCAGTTCATTCCGACGGCATGGCCTCCTCGAACTCCAGACATCACGCCATGTGACTTTTGGCTGTGGGGGTATTTGAAATCCGCTGTGTAAGGTGATGTTCCCAACTTGCATGTCTTGAAACTTTCCCGTTTTATGTTCTCGTTCAAGTTGAAAGAGAACGTAAAACGGGCTGTTATGAATATCCAATCCGACTCCTTACGCTCAGCTGTAGAGCATGTCGCACACCGGATGCAATTTGTTGTACATAAGAAAAGTCAGCACATTGAAAATCGTGTATGTGGCCCAGGAGGCCCTGATTCTGATGAATAAAACATTATTTCCTCTGAGTTCAATCACTACATTAATTTCAGTGTCTCTCGCAAGTTGTTGTTTTAGTTTAATTATTATTATTCTTATTATCATTGTAATGCGCTACATATGGTCCGCCAGGTGGTATCTGTGAATAAGCTATTCAAATTTGTGCTCTCCAGTTTATCGCTATTGCGAGTATTTTTTTCATCGAAATTAACCATCAAACGGAAACTTAAGCAGCGGAATAATCCAGTACTACCTGTAAGTACTTATAGTGTATTTAATTCAGCTATTCTTCCAATTCTAAATAAGCCACGTGTAAACGCTCACGATGCCTACCGTGCGCAGCAAAGATGGCGGATTAAAAGTCAACGGCGAACGAGCACCAGGTGTCACGCCAGCCGACGAGAAACCTATTACGTGCCGCAGCTGCAAAACTGGTGTCACAGACAGAAAAAAGTGCATATTCTGCGAGTTCTGTTGCTACTGGCTGCACGCTTCCTGCGCGAGAATAGACGAAGCTGCGCAAAAGCTACTTATCGAACTTAACCAGCCGTTCTTCTGTTCGCTCTACCTCCCTTCGGTAAAACAACTTCTGAACATAGGTAAACGTGTCGAAAACTTTATCAATGCTTTAAATGAAACTTTTACCTCCAAAATACGTGCAGTCGAAGCTAAGCTAGAACAAATTGAAAACCAGATCAACGCAAGCTCTACTTCGCCAGCGAAAGAACTTCGCAATCTAATCGCATCAACAGTAAACGACTTGATGGAGGCTAAACACAAAAATCAACGCCATAAATTTGAACTTCCGGACGGAAAATCATTACCAGAGGACATCAACAAACTAGCTGAAGAATGCAACATCGATCCTAAGAATATCGTCAGATGCCATCGTTTCGGCCTCTAAATAAAAGGAAGAACGGAACGAACTTTCCGCGCCTAGCAAAAGGGACATGCCACACGCCGACAAGCACATAAAAAATAATAACCGATCAATAACAAGTTCAAAGACACCTGTCCCCAATCACGCATACGTGCACAACAACTAGACTTATCATTTGCACAAAGGGAACAAAGACGCCAGCTTCGAAGACAACTCGATGAAAAACATCAAAATGGTGAAAATAGTTGGACCATCGATTACGGACAAGGTAAACTGGTGAAAAAACCAAGTGATGCCACTAGCAGTCACCATGGAGACCAGCATGCAGCCACCGCATAGGAAATGTGCAAGACCTATGTGGTCCAACATGACTCACAAAACCCTACACATCCAATTCACCAACATCCGTGGCCTAAACTCCAACCTGAATAGTGTCCACTATCACCTAATGTCAACCAATTCCCACCTACTCTTCCTGGCAGAAACTCAAATCTCACCTCCCCCGGCACCACTTATCTCAACCATCCAAACTACTCACTCTTTAAAACCTTTCGTCCTCAGAGTGGTATCTTCACATACATCTATTCTGACATACCTTGCCAGAGAGCACCCAATCTAGAATCACCCAATTTTGAGCTTTTTTTGAAAATATCCCTTCCCCACTCAGTCCAATTCATCTGCTGTCTCTATCGCTCTCCCAACGCAACCAACCACCATGAGATCTTTAATTTCCTCTCCCTAAAAATCGACATTCTCCAATCCCACTTTCCCAACAGCAAAATCATCCTCCTAAGAGATCTTAATGTCCACAACCCCAGCTGGCTTTCCTCCTTCAGTTGTACAGATCTTGCAGGCAGAGATGCTGAAACATTTACCATCACTAACGACCTTACACAACTTGTCCAGATGTCAACCAGAATACCAGATAACCCAAACCACTTCCCAAACACACTAGATCTCTTCCTCAACAATGACCTCTCCAAATACACAGTGAAAGTAGTGATCCCCTGGGAAATTCTGACCACAACTAGTGCCTCATTCCCCATGCAACAACGTTTACACAGACACTCCCATACAAGAGTAGTTTGGCACTATAACAGCGCCAAGTGGGACAGCCTCCGCAAATTCTATGCTGCATTACCATGGTTGGACTATTGCTTCTGGCCTTCCAACCCAAACATATGCACCGAGTTTACCAAAGTAATCCTCACTGGTATGAATACATACATTCCACACAGCACTCTGAACTGCCATTCCCTAACGAAACCTTGGTTCTCCAAAAGATGTGCCAAGGCTGAAGAGATGAAACACCACACATACCACAACTAGCTGAAATCAAGAACCTCATCCTCTTTCAAAAGCTTACACCAAAGCCCGTAGCAGATGCAAAAAAACAATTAACGCTTTCAAAACAGAGTTCGAAAGAGCAAAAAAGTAGGAAACGCAGCCTCTCCAAACGGCAGCCGAGCCTCTTGGTCTCTTGCCAAAGTAATTGGCCGTAACTTCTGTCCAACACTATTCCCATCCCTATCATACCCAGATGGCTCTGCTGCATCATCACCCACAGAAAAAGCCAATCTTCTGGCTTCATACTTTGATTGAAATACATGCATAACTGACAATGGTAAATGTCCCCCAACCATTCCAGTCACCCAACATACAATGCACCCTATATCCTTTTGCCATGATCAGATTAGAAAAATACTCCAAATTAGACATAAAAAAGTCTCCTGGCCCTGATGGCATTCCCCCAATTGTTCTGAAAGTTTGTGCTACAGAACTGACCCCAATCCTATGTCACCT
Source organism: Typopeltis vanoorti (assembly GCF_054136105.1). Taxonomy (NCBI): domain Eukaryota; kingdom Metazoa; phylum Arthropoda; class Arachnida; order Uropygi; family Thelyphonidae; genus Typopeltis; species Typopeltis vanoorti. The sequence continues at coordinate 79,200,347 of NC_143563.1, read as the reverse complement.
ATATATACTCTCTTACTCCACTGGAATCTATCCCACAAACTGGAAACTGGCCTATATTCAGCCCATTCCCAAGAAGGGTGCCAAGTCACTGCTATCCAATTACCGCCCTATCTCGCTTACCTTGGTCCTGTCAAAAGTCATCAATTGCCAACTCCTACCCAATCTTGAAGACACTCACCAAATGAATGATTGCCGTATGGCTTCCGCCAATGCCAATCAACAGGAAATCTATTCACATATGTAACCCATTTCTGGACAAATGCTATGGAGAGGTTTGGCGAATCTCAAGTGGTTGCACTAGATATCTCCAAAGCCTTTTACCGGGTCTGGCACAAAGACCTACTTGGCAAACTACCATCACTCGGTCTGGCCCAGGACTTCTGTAGTTGGATTGCCAGGTTTCTGTCTGGATGCACACTGTGTGATGGTGGATGGCTCCCTAACTTCTCACCACTCAATTAATGCTGGGATCTCACAAGGTTCTGTCCTCTCACCAATCCTCTTACTGCTATATATCAATGACCTACAGCAATCGACCTTCAACCCAATACACAGTTTTGCAGATGACAGCACACTATGCCCCTCGCTTGCATTTGATAAGCCTTACCCTACACAACTCATCTCAAACTACAGAACATCAACCACCATCACCCTCAACTCCTATCTCCAAGCCATCCTACATTGGGGTTTGGAGAACCTCATAAATTTCAATGCCAATAAAACCCAGTTCTGTACTATTTCTCATAAAAAACAGAATCATTTTTTCCCAGTATCATTTTTGACGATACCCAAATTTCCAGAACAGTTTGAGTTCTCACTTCTTGGAATCACCCTCACATCAAACCTCTCCTGGCATAAACATATCACAACCATTGCATCCTCTGCCTCAAAAAACTAGGATTTCTCTTTCGCTCAAGACGTTACTTCAGCTCCGAACAGCTATTAACATAATACAAATCAGAAATCCGCCCAGTTATTGAATACCGCTCTCACATACGGGTGGGGCCCCTAAAAGCACTCTCAAAATGTTTGTCTTAATACAGAGGAGAGCAATTGTACTTATCAATGATCCATCCCTTACCAACTCTCTGCCCCCCCCCCACTTTCACACAAACGTATGGTCTCTGCAGTATGTATATTCCACAAATATTTCCATGGGAAATGCTTATCTGAAATAACATAAATAATTCCTCCATTCAGTACTAAGCTAATTGAACATGTGCAGCTGCTGCACATCCCTTCAGAGTACACCTAGAAACAAACAGAACAAGTTTCTTTTCCTCGTCCTTCATCCCTGCAACTGCTGCACTATGGAACAGTCTTCCACCTGCTGTGTTTCCCAAAGAATACAATTTAAAGTCATTCAAATCAAATGTAAACAAATTCTTCCTTTCCCAACCCACTACCCATACATAGTACTAATGTACTATAGGTTGACCAACCAACCTCCTGTGTATGGGCCAAACAACAACAAATAAAAACATATCTAGCTGGAATTAGTGGCTGTCGCTTACACCTTCAAAATATTATTTCATTTTATCTGACTTTAATGTAATTATCCGCTCGTTTTCGGCTCCGCCAGCGCCAAAATTTCCCCTACCGGCGACTTTTGGTACCAAATCTTTTTTTTCACTGAAATCATCTCCTCGTGCCTTCAAAAGTCTCAACATAAAATTTGGTCTCATTCCGTTTATTGGTTTCAGCTACAGATGCCTCCAAAGAGGGAAAGTTATTTGATGGCCACTGTGCGTGTGTGTGTGTGTGTGTGTATATATATATATATATATATATATATATACACATACACACACACACACACATATATACAGTATTTATATAAATCAGCTAACGCCTTTTTATTCCCATATAGGGAGCAGGCGAGGCCGTTTGAGCCCTATCTAACTTTTGGAGACTGAGTGGGCAGTTCAATCTCCACTGGTACGGCAAACAAGTGCTGCCATCTCATGGCACCTTACCCAAACACAAGTACGGCAAACAAGTGCTGCCATCTCATGGCACCTAACCCGTTCCAGAGATCGACTAACTCGGGACTCAGGAAAAGGCTTAGAAGAAGTTCCTCTAGATGGCGACTACAATCGAATTCGTGACGCTCTTTCTTCGGACGGTTGAGCGCTGAGTGTAAACACCACTTTCACTGAACTACACATCCACTCTCTCTCTCTCTCTCTCTATATATATATATATATATATAATACTAATGGTATAGTACGCCCACAGATTCGAGACCCTTCAACACTTGTGCGCATGTCACAAAAAGGAGAATCCATTCTGGTAATAGGGTAATCAATCCGTCTTCTGGGATGAGTTTGTTTATTATTACAGGTCGGAAAATTTAGCTTTTCTTTTACGAACATTGTAGTTTTTAAGCTAGTAGAGCGACAGACAAGAAAGCACATGATTTCGTATTTTGGCGACACCAAATCGTACATCCTTCCTTTCTTTCTCTACTTCAGCATGAATCGACTATTCTTGGCAGAAAGCCAAGCGGAGCTCTACAAAGTATGGGCGTACTATAATCCACTTAAATATGAATGTTTCGCTTAAAGTTTTTCCAATGTTAATGTTTTCACAAACATTAGGTAATGATATGTTGCCACCAATTGGTGAGAGTGATCATAGAGTCTTGACTTGGGAGGTGGCTAAAGGTTTGGAATTTACAAATAAGACAGGGTAAATGTAGAATTATTGGGCAGGTAAGTATGACAACCTTAGGAGTTTGATAGGTTCAGTGCCATGGCATGTAAAACTTCAAGGGATGGATGTTGATAGTGTATGGGAGGTGGTTCAGAAGTGTTTGCAGGAGGCAATGGCTGATTGTATACCTAGAGTCCGAATAATAAATCAAGTAGGGGTTAAATGGATAAATAACACCATTAAGCTTGAGCTGCAAAAAAAAAAGAAACAACTGTGGAGGGAATGTAAGGAGAAAGGTGACCGGCAGGTACATGAACGGTTTAAAGCGCAGGCCAGAAGGGTAACGAGTGTGGTAAGAAAAGCAAAAGCAGATTATGAAAGAACATTAGCCATGCAGGCTAAAGAGAATCCCAAACTGTTTTTTCGATATGTTGCAAGTAAAAGAAAAAATATATATGGCAGAATGATTTTAAAGAATGCCGAAGGTAGAGAGGTAACCGAATCAGTTCATATAGTGGAATTAATGAGCGAGCATTTTGCAAGAGTATATCATCAGGTGGTGACATTGCAGGATTGAAAGAACCAACAGCTTATACGGGAATTGTGGTAAATGAAGTAGTAGAGGTGAACAGTCTATTACAAAACCACAATTTCAATACATCTGTGGGATTGGATGGTATACCAGCTCGTGTCGTACGTGAAGCGGCTAAATAATTGTCAGTACCCTTGACCATTTTGTTTAATTTGAGTCTCGGGTCTGGGTTAGTTCCAAGGGGGTGGAAAGAGGGGAAAATAGTTGCACTGCATAAAGGAGGTTCGAAGACTGTTGTTGTAAATTACCGACCGATTAGCATATCAGGAATCGTTGGCAAGGTCTTGGAGAAAATACTCGAGGAAAATACAGGTTTGGATAGATGAAAATGGGATACTGTATGGGAGACAGCATGGTGTTGTGAAGGGTAGATCATGCCTCAGTAACTTGCTGACGTTTTTTAACGCAGTGACGGCTGAACTGGATAAGGGTAATGGGTTTACAGTGATTCTACTGGACCTTGCTAAGGCCTTTGACAGGATACCACATGGAATTCTAATCAGTAAACTGCAGCATATGGGGATGGATATAGGGTGATTGGTGAGATGGATAGGAGGGTGGTTAATAGAGATATCAGAGAGTGGTTTATTCAGGAGTAGAGTCCAAAAGACGGCCTGTGACTAGTGGTGCCACAAGGATCTGTTCTTGGACCACTGCTGTTCAATTTGTTCATTAAGGAAATTAACAAATGTTCAATTTGTTCATTAATTTGTTCATATAGGAAAGAATCTGAGAGGAACTGTTCATTTGTTTGGTGATGATGCAAAGTTGGGTAGAGCAATAGTGAGTGAACAGGATGTCAAAATTTTGCAGGATGATTTGGATAGTTTGGAGGGCTGGGCTAAGGAGAATGGATGTCAATTTAATGTGGCAAAGTGTAAGGTTATGCATTTTGGGGTGAAAAGATTAGCAGCAGTATATCACATTGGTGGAACTGTACTCCAGGAGATTGACGAAGACAGGGATTTGGGAGTGTTTGTGGATAGGGAGTTGGGACACATTGCAAAAGTGGCTAAATCAGCTAATCAAATTACTCGGTTGCTCAAAAATACTTTAATAAGCAAAGACAAACAGGTTATTGTTCTTCTGTATTGAGCCTTGATAAGACCCCGTCTAGACCACTGTGCCCAGATATGGGCACCAGGATTTCATCTGGATGGGGAGGAGGTGGAGAGAATGCGGAGACGAGTGACCAAGATGATAAACAGTCTATGGAATGAACCTTATGAGAACAGGTTGAAGATTTGTGTGTTGAAGAAATTGGTTGATAGGCGGAAAAGGGGTGATATGATTGAGACATTCAAATTACTGAAGGGTTTCAATAAGATTATTTCAGAAGATATTTTTGAGAATAGGACTGGTGGTGGGAGGACTAGGGGCCATATATGGAAGCTGGACAAGAGTTTGGTTAGTAAGGGTGTTAGAGCTAGGTTTTTTACTTGGAGAGTGGTGAATGAGTGGAATAAGCTGCCAGAGTCTGCTGTGGGTGCCATGACTGTAAATGAGTTCAAGGCGAAGTATGATAGATACTGTGTGAATGTTGAATAGTTGTTCTTGACATGATGTTAGGGCCTCCCTCGATGAGCCTATGGACTCCTTGGAGTTTCCCGTAATAATAATAATAATATTGTAGATGGCGCTTACTCAACAGTCACTTTGAAAGTGGACTTTTTACGTTTAGTAGTTAGAGAATTAAGAAGAGGTATAACAAGCAGTAAGAGGTTCGTGATGTTTGGAGAAGATATGTTGTCTAAATCTCCTGAACCCGTAGGCCAAATATCGCTTGTATTAGGTACACTCTTCTGGCTCCTATGAACATAAACCCCTACCCATACCATTACAGGCAACGTTTACTAATTTTACCGGGAACAGTTAAAGATGCCTTACTTGAAAAAAAACTCACTTAACTGCAGAGATATTATATTCCCTCAGTATAATTTGAGGCCTCAAGCAGATAGAGCATTCCGGAACAGGCTCCTCAGCTTTGGTTAGGACATTTTCTCCCGGCTACCACATCCTCTAGACCAGTGCTTCCCGAACTTCTGGATGCCAGGGCCCCCTTTGCAAAAATTAAAATATTTCACGCCCCCTCGAAAAAAAAATCATAATAGAGAGATATATTATTATAATATTTATTGTATTTATATTCAATACAAAACATACACAGCGAATATTGCAAAAATCAAATGCATATATTACATTTTTTGCCTCTTACCATTTGGTTCTGAAGACTATGTGGGCTGTTCTGGTAAAATATGAAATACTGTCCTTTTTTTTTTTTTTTGAGTCTGTTTCTGCTTCTTCTGATTGTTCACGGGAATTTTTTTATATTTTTTTATCAGCCACTTATCCATCTCAGGGTTAAATTTTTTAACGTAGAATAGATCAAATAATATCACCACTTACCGATACTGGCACACCACAGACTGATAACATGAAATTAGTGAATATTACCTGGATAAGGGAATCCCCAGACCAGGAACATTTTTCTCTTATGTGACTTTTCTCCCAAAACGTGCATATGATTGGTGCGGTATTAACAAAAGATCGCGCAACCGAAAGATAAAAGCATAGCTGACAGTTGAGTTGAAATGCTAACTCTCTTCAACCGAATTCTATATGAGAAAACTGCCATAACATTCATTATATATATATATATATATTACTTAGTTTTAACACTTTTACGAATTTTAACACATTCGGTTGAATTTTATTGCTGCCTTGGGAAATCGAACTCACACACATCTAATTAATAGCAATAGTTTTTTGTTAGATACTGTGTTTGCCCATGCAACATATGGTTTTGTTTCAGTCTATACAGCATAGTTTCTGTATGAGGGGACATGTGATTCATTAATTAGTATTTTTATCCCAGTTGTCTCTAATTGCACTATTTGTTGAGAAATATATTACACAGACTCCTCATACCTTATTCACTGGCATAATAAAAGTACTTGTTTTTATTGCCTCTGCAGTATAGTGGCTGTTAGGGAGGGCGTGTTGTTTACCACTGCAAGCGAGTTACTATCTCCCCACATGAACTTGTTTAAGCTTTTTTTCATGTGTGAAGTATATGCGAAACTTTTATTGGTAACAGAAAACTAGCTCGGATGACAGTGATAATATAAAATGAGCTTCCCTGGAGAGCATTCGAAGTAAATACAATTAACCACTGCTTTGAAATGAAACATATGAATAAGCAATATTTACTATGCAGGAAGCAAAGTTTATGAACCAACACCAATGTGTGAATTTTACATTAAAATATAAAAAATAACAAAAAAGAAATAATAAATAATAAAAGTTAAATACATTTCTTTTAAAATAAAAAAAATCTACTTAAGTCTTAAAACATTTTAAATTTGTTTTTATTATTTCACGGGGCCCCCCTCAACAAAACCTACGGCCCCCAAGGGGGGCCGCGGCCCACAGTTTGGGAAGCGCTGCTCTAGACATCTCACCATCTGAGTATGACTTTTTGTGACAGCCGGACAGTGAAATGTGTTCATAAATTTCATGAAGGAAAAAATTTGTTGTATTCATAAACTTCTATCTCGTTGAGAAAATATAATGGCAAAAGTTGTAATGGTTCTTATTTATTTTTTTAATATAGTTTTCATTTTTTACGAATGTTTTAATTTATCCAAAAAAATTCACGAATATTTCTTATGAACTTATCCTTGTTATACCACAACAACAACAACAACACACACATTATTTATTTTTTCTTTATTTTATCTTAAAAATACTGTACATCGACGAATGATCCAAAAGAATATAACCAGACTGATCAGTTTTAACAGTAATCTGGAGGCACAACAACTGATCTCGCTTGGGTGCATACGAGATATTACAAAGCTTGATAATTACATAGGCACGAAGGCAAGAAAGAAATATCACACAATAAATGTATATGTAATTTTTCAATAAAATACATGGTTTAAAATTAGTGGAATTCTAGAAACAAAATAATTACTTATGCTCAAGAGATGAGATAAGATTTTTTATGTATATGATATTTTTTTTCCCCTTATGTATGCTTTCTAAATCTAGGAGGTATGTGCTAATTTGCAGCAGAGAAATAAGCATTATGAATTAATTGCAGTCTATTTTTCTCCATACCTTGTTCAGTGAAATATCAATTTTTTTTTAATATATTACCCACTCTCAGGAGTGGTAGACTTGTGATAGGTTTATCATATATTCTAAAGTTTCTAGGAAGTTGTATAAGTTGCTTGGTGCTTTGAAAATTATTCTTCCTGTATGAGAAAAATGGAAATTCTTATATAAATTACTTTTTCAATCTAAAGTGTACAACTCAGAAGGTAGTGATGACTGTATTCATTTGCATGTAACTGACACAGAAAATGTGCAATATTATCTACAGGTTTTGAAAACAATGATTAAATTATGTTTGATATAAAAATTCTAATGCATTTGTGAATCACAAAGTAAGAGAATACTTATTGTTGAGCATATCATATTTGATATTAACTAATATTCCCAAAACTTGTGTATTTTTTTGATTTAAATACCATCAAGGAATGAATTTTGAACTTTGAGTTAATTCAGAAAAATATTTAATGATAATAGGAAAATTAAAACATTGAAATACAAACTACTGTACTTCACAAATATTCAGCCTTCTCCATTCTCTAGTTCTTTATATGAGCAACCCTGTCTAAAGTGTTGGAAACCCATTGCACATTAGGTATGGTGGGTGTACTATGGATCAGATAATTCAGAAACCATACCTAGAGACCAGACAGACATTTTCCAAGCCACTTTCAGGTTTAACGTAATCAGGGTAGGGAGAGGATCCTGCTCCAGGCAAGTAAAATCATCTACCATGTAATATTTACCACATTAGTTATTATGTATTCTACAAATGTTCATTCCTCATAAGGAATTTAGAAACAATTTAATATATAAATATTAGCTAGTATGCTTTTTTCAATAATAATGAATTTCATATTTTATATAATTAATTCTTGATTACTTAAGGGAAATCAAAAGTGATTAACATAATCATGATAGGAAAGTAAATTCTAAAAGAATTAACTAATGATTTTTTAAAAGTCTATACTTCCAGATCAAAAAGCATCTGTGTGGTTATTTATAATAAGACATAAATGTTTGTTTGGATTTTGCAAACCACAGTTTAGTAGATTTCAGGTTGAAATGTATAATCTTGCAAACTAAGTGAACACATACACAATTAAGAACATGATGCACTTGCCTGGATGTCCTAAACCACCTTAGTGTTAATTCTAAATAACCAAAACATTTTTATTCTCAGCAGCAATTTAATTCTCTGTATTTTTCTTTTACAGTTATAAGTAGAAACCATTTTACAGGGAAATTAGGTAGTCTGTCAATTGAATATTTAGTACTTTCCCATACATGTTATTGGTTAAAACATTAATGAAATATTTTTTAACTTGCACTACTCTGATAGGCTTTTCTTTTAAATGGTTACTTACTATGTTACAGCATTACTGGAACAATAGTTGGGATTACTTCAAGAATGTTGTGGGTTGAGAGGTTTAAACATGGAAATAAATAACTCTTTTATATAGTTTTGAACGAAGTATAATATGCGATTCCTTTAGATATGAGGCTTCAGATAACAGAAAAGTGGTAATAGATTAATTTTGTAAGATATGCATTTCTCCACAATACATACAAGGCATCTAGTTAGATTCAGAAAAAGAAGAAAAGAAAAAACATCCTTATAAGGAGGCAGAACTTTTCCTCTCACAAAGCAAACTGACCCTCATAAATACACACAGGCACATCTGCCTCAGATGATGCAGCATAGTAATAACAAGTCAGCTGTATTAATGGCTGTAAATCTTTAACGAGGAGACTCAACCCATCCTCAGATAGGAGCAAAAGAAGAACAATATATATATATAATATGAGACATATTCATGAAATACTTGCAGTAAGTGCATATTTTGATATTTTTGCATGCTTGTTATTGTGAGAGTTAAGAATATTTCTACAGGTTTAGGTAAGTTTATGATTACTGAAAGTATGGAATAGCATGTTATGTTTTTGTTTTAAAATGGACAAAATGGCTAAAACATAAGTTACTAAAAATAGCATATTGAGAGCTGCTGTGGATTTTACAAAAGTAAAGTGTAATTGTCAAATTAAAATGGAGAGAATTTCAACTGAAAATGATCAATGTTCCAGATGATATTAGTGTTTGGGGGGGGGGACATGTATGACCATATTTTCTGCATTCGATTCCATAAAACTTATATTTGAAAGGATTTGGTGATATCAGAAACATTATACAAAAATAGCAGTTTTGAACATTCTGAAAATGGATTTTGATAATTGTTTTGAAACAATGGAGTGTGCCTTAACCCTGCGGAGATCGCAGTCGAAAAAATTGCCGTGCAGGTTGCATGTATCCGAGAGATAGATTCATTACTAGTATGTGCTAAAATGCGATAAAACACTGCAAATATAATACACGATGGTTTATTTATTTTCAGTTACAATCTAGAAGTTATTGAACAAAGAAAAAAATAACTAAACCAATGCTGTACTGACATCGGAGTTTGCAGTATCTCTTAGATACAATTTACTATCAAATATCACTTTCTTTCGCATTCAACTCTTATCATCGGACTTGAGTAACAAAATCGCTGAATCTCTTCAACATCTGATGGTCCAGCAATCGATATATTTTTCAGCCATTTTCAACGGTAAATAAAAAAAACAACTAAACCAATACTATACTGACATCAGAGGTCGTGGTATCTCTCAGATACAATTTACTATGAAATATCACAAACCTTTACATAACAAGTGTTAAACCAAAACTGACCGCATAAACAGTGTGGAATATCACTCATAATATGTGCATGCACAGCTACTCATGACCTCCAAGCTATACACTGGATATGTGTAAGAATATTTATATTAAACAATTTGTTTGTATCTGTCAGATCAGCTGTGACCTCTGCAGAGTTTATAGCACAGTCAGATGAATGACATGAGTTTAATTCTTATATGGAAACATTTCTCTGAAATAAAAGCACTTTGTAAATGAAGGTGAGTTAGTCAGTCTGTATGGAGGTGGCTAGGTATTCTTTTCGCTTGACTTAGTTTTTCATCTTGTAAACCGTCAAACAGACCTTAGACTATACATTGGAATCATTTGTGAGTACTGGGCATATAATGGACTCACATTAAGTAGTCTTAATGTAGGATGTTATTTTGGAGTTGACTCAGGTTTAGGGAACCTATATTATTTCTGTAATTATCTAAATAGATCTGTAATAACCATCCTCAATTGCCAGGTTTAAGCTACCTTGAAAAACAGTTTACCAGTCCAATCTATTTGCATGTAAGTTATCTATATTTCTGGAGGAATTCAGTTTTCTTTTCATTTCCTTCGTGCTCTTCTTAGAGCTGTTTTTCCTTCTATTCTTCTGTTTTTGAAATTTGCAGACGCTTTTCATTTTGTATATATATGGCTACATCATTGTAACTGTTCCTCATTGATTGTTACTGTTCTTTGATTATGGTAATTTAATTATTTTCTGATCTCATTGATTTTCATTTTAGTCCACGCTGTTTTATTTATTTTCCTGAAGCACTTATTCAGGGCTTGTTAATTTTTGATTTTCCTTTTGTTTAATTAAAACAATAAAAAAAAACTTTTGCCACAGTAAATTAAATAACTTTATTATGCAAATATTTTGTCTTATGTCTCATAGGACATCAGTACAATGATTGAACAACAATAGGAATTGAATTCAAATAATAGCAGAGCGCATGTGCTTAAATTGGAATACCTCTGTGTATATAGTCATGTTCATGGATTAATGGGCTGAAATTAAAACCAATTAAATTAAAATATAACAGATAAATTATTTAATACAATTGAGGATAACAATTTCACAAACTTTTGGAATAGTGAGTCATTCCGATTAAGATTAGATCTACGAAGTAAGGCTTCAGCACTTTTTTTTATATAAATGTTTGTTTATGTATAAATGTATGTAGTAGCTTAGCATTTGGCCATGCACAACAGGCCAGATTTGTGAGGTTTGATAAGCTGGATGTGGTCTTGATGTTCAGAGATATGTTTATTTGTAGAACTCCCTATTTGTCCATAGTAAGACAAGTTAACTTGTCTTACTAGGACAAACATGAAGATTGTATATATAGAGGAATAATTCCAATTTAAGCATGTGCACTACTGTTTTTTTTAAATTCAATTCCTATTGTTGTTTGAGTCCATACGGTTAGCCTAGTGGCTGTGTGCTTTGCAACCATATGCCTGTGGAAGGAGTGTCCTAAGTTCGATTCCTATCGGTGATGTGAGGAGCTGAAGGATCTTCCTCGTTAGCCAAGTTAGCCGGTCTTGGGTGTGGACAGTAGGGTCCCCCCCCAGTTTATCCTGGGGGTTTTCATCCTGCAAAGCAGGCAAACCGGCCTTGAAAACTCGACACTACAGGACATAGGATACACTGGGGCATAGGGTTGGCCACCTTATCCTGTGAATGGTTTGAGGTCCGATGATTAATAAACCCTTGACACCTCAAGGTAAAAGAGGTTAAAAGGAAAATGAGATGAATGATGAGATTATTGTTTGATCATTCTACTGATTATGTCTTGAGATATAAGATGAAATATTTCCATAATAAAAAAGTTACTTACTGTGGCATATGTGTTATTCTTTAGTTATGGATACTCCATGGGTTTCACTATATGAGAAAATTTCCTTTTGTTTGACATTCCAGGACTCTGCACTATAAAGAACCATGGAGAGAGTACTTTGATTTTAAGTTCTTTCTGGTGGTGGAGGAACATCCCTCCCAAATATTTGTAAGTTTGGTCATAGTAGACCAACCTAAATGTTTTCTGCATTTAATAGTTTCTTCATAAGTCCACATAAGGTAGACATGAAAGGGAGAACTAGTGGCATTGGTTATGAGGCAGTGTGGTGTAACATGGAGGTTGAGAGGAAGACATATTTAGTTGGATGTTGCTATAGGCCTGGGAATGTGGAAGGTGGTGATAAAGAAACGTATAAACAACTTGGATTAGTGAACGAAGGAAGGGTAATTATTATGGTCGATTTTAATTATGGTGGTATAGATTGGAATGAAGAGATAGCGTTTGGGAATAAGGAAAATAAATTTCTCGAGTTCTTGAGAGATAACTATCTCGGGCAGCACATAAAGAAAGACATGCGAAGATCAAGAGTTTTAGACCTCATCATTTCATCAGAGGATGTAATTGTTAGAGGGGTTTCACATTTTCCTCCAGTTGGTGAAAGTGATCATGAAGTAATCACCTGTGTTGTGGCTAGTCATATACAGACTTTTGGAGGAAAGGATATATGTGGAATTATAAGGCTGGTGATTATGACAAGCTTAGGAGACAACTTTGGGCTATAACATGGAATGAGGAGTTGAGTGGTAAGGAAATAAATGCTGCATGGGAACTTACAAAGAAGTACATAACAGCATCAATGTACGAATGTATCCCAAAGGCCAAAAGATTGAATAAGGTAGGTGTAAAATGGATGAATGTGGAGCTTAAGCATGAAATCTGGAAAAAGAAAGTATTTTGGAGGAAGTACAAGATGAATTATGGTAATCAGTCACATGAAGAATATAAAGAACAAGCCAGGAGAGTAACTCAGTTAGTAAGGAAAACAAAAGTAGAGTATGAGCAGAAATTGACAAATCAGGCTAAGAAAAACCCTAGAGTTTTTTTAGATACATGGCAGTGATGAAAGAAGAAAGAATGATCATGGAAAGATGAAGTTAAGGGATGAAAGTGGTAGAATGGTAACTACTGCAGAAGACATTGTTGAGGTATTCAGTTATCAATTTATAAGGGTGTTTCATCCTGATCAGGGTGGAATCATGAGGAACTTAAGTGTAGAGGACATAGGAGAGGATAGCTTAATTGTGAATGAGCAGGAGGTATTTGAGGAAATAAATAACCTTGATGTTAATAAGGCGATGGGATTTGATGACATATCACCACACATCTTAAGGGTAATGTTCCAGAGAACTAGCAGTAGCATTGGCATACCTGTTTAATAAGAGTTTTGCAATAGCACAGCACATTTTAGGGTATAATTGTTCCACTGCATAAAGGCGGTGATATGGCTGTAACTTCAAATTATAGGCCAGTCTGTATATCCGGAGTTGTGGTGAAGGTACTAGAGAGATTGGTGAGAAGTAGGATACAGAAATGGTTTGATAACAGTATTCTCTGTGTTATCAGCATGGATTTGTTAAGAGGATATCATGTTTCACTAACTTACTTATGTACTATAACAAGGTGACAAATACCTTGGACAAGGGAGATGCATATACAGTGGTGTACTTGGATTTTGCAAAGGCTTTTGATAGACTGCCACATGACAAGCTCTTAAATAAATTGAAACAGATGGGATTGGATAACATACTTCTATGTTGGATCAGTGACTGGCTGTCGGATAGGTATCAAAAAGTTGTATATGGGGGTGCAGTATCTCGAAAGAGAAAGGTCACTAGTGGTGTGCTGCAGGGGCGAGTTTTGGGACCATTGTTGTTGCTCAATTTGTATGTTAGTGATATTGGGTTGAGTTTAACTAGTGATATCCAGCTGTTGGCAGATGATGTAAAACTTGGGAGAGCAATGCACAGTCAGGCTGATGTTAATGCCTTACAAGAGGACTTGAATAGATTGCATGAAAGGGCAGGTAAGTGGAGCTGTCAGTTCAATGTTGCTAAGTGTAAGGTTTTGAGATTTGGTAAGCAACGATGAGATGCAAAGTATACACTTGGTGGGGAAACTTGAACAGAAGTAGAGGAGATGAGAGATCTAGGAGTGATGGTGGACAAGGACCTGAAATTCAGGGAGCACATTGCACAAGTTGTGAAGACATCACATTGAATAATGGCAACGTAGAAATAGGTTATGATTCCATTGTATAGGCACAATAATCCATATGAGGCCTGATCTGTGCACAGATTTGGTTGCCGGGTTTTCATCGTCACGATATGTTGGAAAGGGTACAGAGAAGATTCACAAAGGTAGTAATGGTCTTTGGAATGTGGAGTATGATGACAGATTGAGAGAATGTAAGTTGCAGAGTCTCGTGAATAGGAGGAAGGGGGGGGGATATGATTGAGACATATAAGCTGGTCAGGGGTTGTTATCAGGTAGACATGGAAGAGATTTTTCATAGAATGGGAGAGGGGGAGTAGAACAAGAGGCCATTGCTGGAAACTGTATAAGGAGGGTGTGAGCAAAGGAGGAAAAGCAGTTTTGTTGCATGGAGGGTGGTTGGTGAGTGGAATGCATTGCCTGAGTGTGTTGTGGATGAGCATTGTATGCAATAGTGATTACCTCCCATGATGAGTCTCTGACTCCATGGAGGTCAAATGTTAATAATAATAATATTTATTGCATAATCCTTGCTGTTGTCATATAAGTTTTTTGTCATGCTTGAAGTTATCCTTATTATATGTTACTGTATTATCTGCATATTTTACATGATATAATTTTTGTTTATTTAAAGATGTTTCCATTTTTCTTAGGATGAATTCTTTTGCTATTTCCTCTGGGCATAGGTTAAAGAAATACAGTGACATAGGATATCCTTGCATGAGTCTTCTCAACTGGTATTTCATAAGTTTCAGATGCTCCAAATTTTATTATTGCAGTGGTAATTTTTATAATACTGGAGTGTAATTCTGATTATTTTTTCCACTTTTATTTTAATATTTCAAGTAATTTATTTCTTTTAATGAGTAAATGCTTGTTCAAAGTTCCTTATCAAAGCAGCTATAAGGATTTCAGTATATTATTAGTAGTAGTCTTCTTCTCCTGAATTCTATTTGCTCTATATGCCTTAATAAAGTTACTAGTCTTAGTTTGCATTTTCCTGAATACAGTTTTTTAAATGTATGAGAATTAATCTCTAATATTTGCAGTAGGATATTTTGTGGGAGGTGAAAATAAGGGGACAAGGATCTGAAATTAGTGGATACATGACTGAAATTGTGAGGACATCAAAGGATTACAACATTCATGCAGAAGTTCAGAATTTATAGATTCTCATGTAAATATTAGGTAGCATATGGATTACTGTGCACACACACACACACACATATATATATGGTCACTTCGTTAACTTGGAATATGAGGATATATTAAGAAAGGTCTAGAGACTGACTAAGGTAGCCTTAGTATCAAAAATATTAGGTATAAAGAAAGATTGAGGAGATGTGATTGGTTGGTATTTGGAATGCATTGTCTGAAAAGTGTTGTAAATACAGAAACAGTGAATGAATTTAAGGCATGGTTTGGTGTGAATATGTGCAACCTCCCACAATGTTTTTTGACTTTATGGAGATGTGATGATCATTGGGGATTTCTCCAGAGTTGGTTGAATAGCTATACTAAATAAAGCTCTTCTATTTGTCTTCCATACTTCCAAAATTTGATCTCTACTGGGACTTCATCTGTTTTTTCAGTTGCTCGATATATGCTTCAGATCAGTTTTTTCTGATCTGAAGCATATATCAGCAAAATTTATGCTACTTCTGCACTATCTCTTTCCCTCCTCAATATTTTTGGAGTCTCCTTTTTTTTTCTCTTTCAGATTCCCCCCCCCCCCCATTTCATTAGTCAGATCATCTTTTAGTTGTATCATTTTTATGTTTTTGAAAGTTTATTTAACCATACTGATACATTAATTTGGTATAATGACAGATAGCTGCATTCTGACATATCATCTGTTTTTTGATTTATTCAGTTTAATTTTGCTTCTCAACATTTAGTTGCGATTTTCATCTGATTTAGGTATTCTGAATACTGAGTATTTTTTGTGATCTTTTGATTTCACAGGCATGTTATTTCAAGAGTTAATTCAAGTTTTGAGTCTTGTTTTTAATGTTTGTTTTACTGCATCTTATTGACCTGTAATTAGTGGTTAATGCCTGGAATCTGATCTCGATTCTGAGCAGGAAAATCAGGATAAAGAGGAATAAAGAAATCTGAGATAACAATAAACCTAAGCAGAATATCTGGGAGGAGGAGCCATCCTACCCAAGAATTATAGAAGCAATGAACTAAGTGTTACTAGAGAAGGGGCTTAATTTCAGAGAGACTAAACTCCAAATCCTGTAAATTTCTTATTTTTTGTGCATTCACATTAATCCAGATACTTTTTGTACAGATTGCATTATCAGACCTCATACTTCATGGGAATTAATCCTGAAAAAATTCTGCAGTGGGAAAATTTATAAAATGCAGTAAGATTGGACTGGTAAAAATGAGTTTAGGTTTCTCGTATTTTTCAAATGTATTTTTTTTATTTTAATTAAATTTCTAAAACACATCCCTCATTTATAAATATATAAAGTTCATTCATTCTGATAGGAATGTGCTTTATATTTATCTGAGTTAAATGTGCACAATATTTACTTCACATTTATCTGAAAATTAAGGGTGTCATATAAGTTTATCAGGATGTCATATAAGTTTATCAGTCATATTTATCAGGACTGAGTTACTTTGATGTACATGCATGAATATAATAGGATGCTGCAGTGACTGATGCAGTCGTCAAAGGATGTGGTGTTGCTAGGTTTCCTGATCATGGAAGTAAAACTTTTTGCTTTGCAAAAAGAAACTGATAAAACACAAAATGGAAAAGATGCTTTCATTTGAATATTTTTTTTCTATGTGTAATGTAATGTTAACAATAATATGAATGTATGAATTGAAGTCCATCATCGATACATAGCTAAAACCAGAAAAACATAGGAAAGAGAAGATTTGTAAATATATTTTTCTTAACAATGAGGTGATGTTACTTTAGCTTTCTATTAAAGTTCTTCATGGCTTTCTTGTAGGGTTTCAGAACAGCTTGAATGGATCTCAGGTTTATTTTCTTATGCATTAAGTGATAATTATACCACACACACTTAAAAACTGCTACAGTATATTACCCAAAAATTGAAGAAACAAATGCGAGGTTAATGTGGACACATGATGTAAACAAAGGTTTATATGAATGGTGGCTGGATGAATGGTTAAAAGCATGGTGACTAGAATCAGTATATTCACTTGTGGCTGAAATTTCAGAACAACTGCTCTCATTATTAAACCCATGTTATGTGCATGTTCTAATATTCCAAATATATTCTCTGATAATCCTTAAATCTGTTTATACCCAGGGTGTGGTAAAAAATATGAAACTTTGACTGGGTCACCAGCAGTATTGAGTTGAGAAATTCACAAATTACTGAGGAAGGACCACAGAGTGAAGAAAATATATGTACAAGATGGCAGCTATATTCCTAAGCATCCCTCAATCTCATCAACTAGTCTCTCTCTTTCTCTCTCTCTCGAGTTAATTGCAAAATAGTTGAAAACTTAACTGTGAATAAGTAATTTAGAGAACTGCGACCCTACAGTATATACTACATTAAACAGTAATATGACATGCAGTTAATCAGCATTAAAATTAAGGAAGAAAAATGAACATACTGCTGATTTCATAATCTAAGATCAACTAAACATAAATGTTTTCAGGAAAATAAGGAAAAAATATTCCATGAAAAAGAAAATTATATGCAAAACAGCTTTTGTTAGGCTAGCCACCCAACCAACCATGATATTCTATCAACTAAAACATGGATTATATATATTCCATCAGCATAGTGCAGTGTGCATTAAAATTGTAATGCCATTGAAATAATCTGAATATGAAGTCTAAGATGGTTTATATGCTTCATCCATCATAGCTGGATGAATGGTGACTAGAATCAGAACAAATAACTTGTTGATGAAAAGAGGATGGGAAGATTTAGAAAATGTATACCAAATAAATTAATACAATAAAATAAAATAATAAGACTACAATATCATTTATCACTCCTAATAATATTGTAATTTTTGTTGTTCGATTATATGTATTTTTCTAAGTTTCCATCTGCTTTTTACAATAGGCTGATTAACAATAATTATTGTTTCAACTGCCCGTAACAAAAACTGTCTTGTGTACGTTCTTTATTTTCTCCTTACCAGAAGCAGCAGCATTTATTTTGCATTGCATAAAATCCATTGTCTTTTGGAGCAGTTAAATTTTACACTTTGTGTAATTTAATTTTAAGTAAAACTATAAATTTTATAAATGCTATTTTCTCTAAATTTATTTGTATTATTATGCAACACCTGAGAAATTGCACAATACAGTATAACTTTAATGTAACTGAGCACAAAGAAAATGAGATATGAGTAAATGACATATGGGAAAGTAGAACACAAAAGAGAAATGTCACAAGTAGTGTCTGTACGATTTTGTTTTAGGTTATTATTATTTAACTTTGCAAGTTAAATAATAATGTCAATGATATTGGAAATGGTTTAAATATGGATAAGCCACTTTCATTATTTATTGATATTCCAAAGTTGAGGAGTGGTATGAACCGATATGAACTGATGTTTGCTTTCAAAGGATTGGAATAGACTGGCTGTATATGGGCTGCCGATTCAGTGTTGCAGAGTATAAGGTTTTGAAATATGGAAGTTAAGGGTGAAATGCATGGTGTACATTTGATAAGAATATTGTGTCGGGGGGAACCAGAGATTATGATAGACAAGGTGAAATTTACAGGCCATGTTGCTCTAATTATAAAGACAACACCAGATTGAAAAGAGGATACTAACATATAAAAGCAAAGCGATTATAAGCCCATGGTATAAGCCCTTAATCAGGCTGTATGTGGATTATTGTTTGTAGATTTGTTCACTTAATTTTTGAGGAAATGGAGGTTTTTGAAGGAATCTTAAGAAGAATGATAATGTCTGATCTCTAGAGTTGTATGGAGATAGATTGCAAGTGTCATCTGCCAAACCTGATGGATATGAGGGAAGGATGATTGTACCAGATTAATGCAGAAATGAATTCTGTAGAGTAGAGGAAGATGAAATAAACAGCTATTCCTGTAAGTTATATAAGAGGAATGTATGCATAAGTGGGTAAAGAGCAGATGTTTGCTTAGAAAGTGGTGACTGAGTGGAATGAATTGCCCAGTAGTGTGATAACAATAAATGAATTTAAGGTTTGATTATATGAGCATTGCATTTCATAGCGAGGTTGGTGTTGTTGAGTCTTGATTTTATAACTCTTTTTGAGGTCTTTTTTGATATGTATATATATATCAGTAACTTTGTGGTATATATAGTTTAATGACCCTTCATAAGAATCCTATGTAAATTTTTCTAATTTCTTTGGTGGTGAGTGGAATTTGTTGTCCAGCAATGTGGTAACAGTAAATGAGTTTAAGGTTTGGTTTGGTGAGCATTGTGTTCCATAGTAAATTTGTCCACACTTCAGTGACCTTTAATAAAAATCTTATGTAAATTTTTATTAATTTCTCAATTTTGATTTCTTTATGCAGAAAACTTCAAGGTTTTCATGGCCAAAATGTTTTACATCTAAGTATTTATTTCTTCTATCTCTAAGTTATGGAGATAGTTTTTTTTTTTTTTTGTATGATTTGAGGATATTTTTAATATAGTGGTTGTTATCAGTGAATGACAAGTATATGTACTGTTTTTGGTTTTTCTGCACATCCCATTTTATAAACAAAATGAGATGTGCAGAAAAACCAAAAAACAGTATGTATAATTGTCATTCACTGATGACAATATATATATATATATATATCCTATATATAGTGTATGCACTGTACTTATATATATATATGAGAACATTAATTTGAATGATGGAAAGATCGGTGAATTGAATATTGTAATTATTATCAACCTCCAGTGTTCCTGGACCCAAAAAGGGAGACACATTCCATCTACCCATTACTGTAGTTTTCCTACTTTGAATGGGGGTAATATATCTTTTAACATGAGAATACTGAAACTTTCCAAAGGAAACAAAGAAATATAATATTAGTATTTAAACAAATACGTAAAGAAAAAGTAATCACCCTGAAGCTGACCTGGTTGATTGAGTGATTAACATATCTGCTCTCCAGGCTGCAGATTCGATCTTACCTAGGGCATGGATGTTTGTGATGTTCTTAATTCATTCATACAGGCAGATATACACTCTCCCATGATGGACTAGGTCACCATGGGAGAAATAAATCCAACTCTCTCTCTCTCTCCACTAAAGGGTGGGGGGGAAGAGGCTTTCCTCAGCAATAAGAGAAATCAGAGGCTTACCTCATCTCAAGAAATGCAACCGTTTGTGAATGCTTTATAAATCTACAAAGCTTTTTAACTTCTTTCAATGATAAAGTAGCAATATTCCATACTAGCACTCTCTCCAGGAGAAGGTGCAGTACTGGTATTAGATACCTTATCAAGAAGAATTTATTTTTAAAGGTCACTACAACATACTGCTCATTATTACCATAAGTAGGTGATGATAAAAGGGAAATTCGGGTGTGAAGAAAGTCAGAACTGAAAGGTGGTGTATGTAAGACTGGTTATAGATCCAAAAACTGATTTTTGGATCTATAACCCACCTACCTTTACTTTCTGAATTGACTATCCTATTCACTATTTTTGCTTGAGAGACTAGATTTGTCACTTGGTCATTCTTGCACTCACTCACTCACTTACTTCATGGTTTCCTTCACACAAAATCACTTGCTTCCATCCTAATTGCTTAAGTTCCCATGACTTTGCACTTTGGCATGATCAGTGAAGAAAGCTCTCTATACACCTAACACCAAAGCCATTTAGATGCAGTCCATCAGCATTGTACAAATCCTTCTTTTCATCAAACATAGACCACTGATCAACAAATCCTACATCATTCCTTCTGTGCAATTTACATATAGACTCATGCCTATCACTGCCCTCCTCCTCAGTTCGCCTCTATCATAATGTGGTAGGAGACTTACAATCTTACTTTGTCACTCTTTAGTTTTGCCTCTTCTAACAACTCCTTTATTTCCCCCCCCTCCCCCATCACGGAACACCTCTCGCCTCTCAAATATTTGTACTGACCAAGAAAATCATTTCCTTTGACTTACTTTTTTGCATTTGGATGCCGTGGCTAATATTGTAAATTTTTGTGCCCGAAAAACAATACTTGCGTATTGTTTTTCTGGTACACAGACTGACAAACGTATGGGACAAGCGAGATGCATATACAATAGTACATTTAAATTTTTGCAAAGGCAAAATTTCAACAGATTGCCACATGAAAAATTTGTATCAAATGGATAGTATTAGAAAAGAGATTAGTGAGTTAGATAGGATGTTGGTTATCTATCAGGTATCAGAAACTTGTGTATGGGAAGTAATATCCCAGAACAGGAAGTCAGTAGTTGCATGTGTAGAGGCAGGGCCAGTCCTACCATAAAAGCAAACCAAGCAATGCTTGGGGTGGCAAAATATTGGGGGGGGGGGCAGATTGATTCGAAAATATTTGGAATATCAACAATTTTACCGGCGAGGGCGCCCCAAAAGCTCTGTGCTTGGGGCACAAAAATACCTTGGCTGGAGCCTGGATAGAGGTTTGTTTCAGGGAGAGATTTGCAAATGATGGAAAGTTTACAGGAGCTATACAAATAAAAACTAAACTAACGCTTGGCTTTCTAGGATGATTTCAATATTGTCCATGTGAGAAAATGTTGCAAAGTAGAGTTTTGAAATTAGGAAAGCAATAGTGGGATGTAGTGCATATGGATTGGGATTGAAGGCATTCTAAGCGATCTGAGCATAATAGTCAGTCATCTGAAATTTATGGGCTACACTGCTAGAACTGTGAGAACAACTTAATGACAAGGAGGACTGGTATATAGAAGTGAAGAGATTTATGTTAGTTATATAAGACCAACTAATGCTTTTTCATATGAAAAGGTTCTTTGCATCGTCGAAGGATTCAAATCCAAGTCTTTGCAATGAAAGGACACCATCATTAATCTTACAGAAACTTGATCATGATGTCAGATCTCAAGAATGTTAGGAGTAAGGACAAATTGAAATGTTATTTTTACAGTACCATGGCAGGAGTGATATGATTTAGCAACGTTTCATAGTCAACGTTTCTTCATATTCTCTAAAATCCCAATGACCATATCTGAGCACAATAATCATGTAATTAATAAGTCTGATCAGAGACTTATTAAATGGAAATACAGTACTCTTATCTCTGCTACTTACCATCAGTATTGTAGCAGTCCTCTGAATTGCTTTCACCACCTTTACAATATTCTCCCTGAACTTCAAATTTCAATCTATTATCATTTGAAGATCCCTTGCATCTCCTACTAACTTCAGTATAGTTCCATATGTGAAGTATCCATTTGTAGACCTCAAGATTCAGAACTTTATACTTAGCTATAAATTGGCATTCCCTTCATCTGTCCACTTTATTCCAATCCTCCTGAAGAGAAGCTCTTCAACACTGGCACTGTTACTAATAATCCTCTCTATCTGGACATCATCTGAACCAGTTTGAAAATCATCCTAAAATCCAGGATGAAGTCATTGCAACTTGAATATCTGGCAGTCTGTCAAGTGATTTTGCACCTCTAGAAATATTACAATATATTCCTTTTTTTCATCGACTGTCTTGTTACTTTATTATAAAAGCCAACCAGATTATTGAAACAAGTCTTAAGAAATCTATGTTGACCTTCATAAATCTTATTATTCTCATCTGCACAATTCTGTTACTAATTTCTCCACAGTCTTAATAACCACAAAAAAAAAAAAAAAAACTGGTCTAATTTGTAATGCAATATCTTATCCTCCTTCCACTCCTTCCGGACCCTTCATTTGCAAGACTGTCATTGAACAGCCAGGTCAATGATCCATAGCACATGCCCATAAAACACATAGCAAAATCTCATCCAAACAGCCTTCCATTCCTTACTGATATTGTTGAGTATTTAATAGTCTAAATTCATCCTCTTCATTCAATTCTCTTCCTTCAGTCCTTATCCATATAGGAATAAAACATTTTATTCACCAGATGAAATACTTTCAAGCGATCTTGAGGTGATACTGTAGTAGATAAAAATTTGAAGTTCAAGCAAATTAGAATCTTCTGAAGACAGCTCAGAGGATTGCAACAATACTGAGGAGAATGCAAGAGGAACACAGTTCCACTGTATAAGGTGTTATATCTAAGCCACTCTGGGTTATTATGCTCACATTTGGTCACCTGGATTTGATATGAAGTGAATTTGGAGAGGGTACAGAGACAGATAACAAACATCAGAACTGTAGAAAATTGGTGAGAATAGACTGAGAGCAGATATTTTGCAAAGTCTAGGCAATAGAAGTATGAAGGGCTGATACGAGTGAGACATTTAAGCTGTTGAGGGATATTTACTGAACTGACACTAGGAAAATTTTTTATATTGTAAGGGAAGGAACCAGGACAAGAAACCATCCCTAAAAGTGGTAACATGGTTAGAAGCAGCTTTTTTTTTTTTTTTTTTTGCTTGGAGGTTATGTAAGGTGGTAATGTTGAAGACAATAAGTTTAAAGAAGTGGTATGATAGACTTTGTCATTTAAGGTAGCCCATCCACAATAAGTCATAGGATGCCATAGAGGGGAGAGGGTTCCTGAATAATATTAATAATAATAATACTCTAATGAAGTGATCATTAAGCAGCTCTACTATGTCATATGCATTGGCCATCCAACCACCATTATCCAGCAAGGTCATCCATTCACAATATCTCTTTCTTGCGGTGAGCCACAGTATCATCGAATTCCTCGGGATATTCCTTAGACCACAGTGCTAGTCTGCTTTCTTATTATAATTTTTCCTTTATTACCATATTAGTCCTATTTATTCATATTAGTCCTTCTTCTTTACTATATTAGTCTTATTGCATTTCTTCTTACCTTAAGCCTTATATTCCTCATAAACCCGCTCTCCATTTCTCTTTTTACATCTTTTCATTTAGTAAGATGTAAAAAGAGTAAGAAATTTCATTTAGTAAGATGTAAAAAGAGTAAGAAACCTTTCATCTGCAAGAAATTGCAGATGAAAGGTTTCTTACTCATCTTTCTTACTTTCTTACTCACCTGGATTTCTTACTCATACATTTTATCCAAATCTCTCTCTTTTTTTTTTGGTTTGATTGACATCAATCTCATCTCCCAGTCAGAAAATTCCAGTTTTAGAATAGTAATTTTCATATTTGGATATTCCTTGATGCAGACTTCTAATATAGTTGTTAGTTCTTTTAGAACAGGGAAAATTTCTCAAATACACATTAAAAAAAAACAAAAAAACTTATGACCTTTTAGAATTGTGTGAAGCATTTATATACAGTTATGATGGATCGCCCAAGGATGGAAGTAAAACAACGTAAACACTTTTTTTTAATACATTAAGAAATTGAAATTACAGTTTTTGGAATTACATTCCTTTCTTGGGGAATTACATTGAGCCTCCATAGCTCATTTGGTTTAATGAGTCCTTTGGTTGAAAAGACCCCGGTTCAATCCCCCCCCCCTTATCTATGAGAAACCTTATTCAGGCATTTTCAATCAAATGGTAAGTTAGCTGTAGCTGGTCTCACATGGAGGTGGAGGTTTTTTTTGTCCTGGAACCTCATGTTTTTCTTCCCTCAAAACAGGCCAGAAGGACACACAATATACAGACAAAGAACACTTTAGTAATAAGGATTAACCAACCTATTCCATCAAATTTGATTTTAAATACCTGCATGGTGAAGTGTGGATTTATGCCTATGTGTGCATAAATCAGTCAGGAATTACATTTCATTATTTCACTTAATTACTAATCTCATTTCTATATTGAAAATGAGTATATATTCATCATTTTCTATTTTTTATATTCTGAAAATAATGCACTTTACTATCCTGAGACTTTATGGCATCTTGGAATTTATTGAAGGAAGCCTCCACAGACTTGACCCTACTTGACTCTTCTCCACAATCTACAACTCTCTCTTCTACCCTGTTTAAATATATTTTGTCTGTAAATTATGTGTGTGTTCTCAGACACATTTGTCTGTTTGTAGGAGGCAAAAACCCTGAGTTTCTGGCAGAAAATAATCTACCTCCATATGTTTTAACTTGCCTTCAGTAGAAAAAAAAACTTAAAAGGTTTCTCTTATCACATAGTGGGATTGAACTCAAGTCTTTCTGAAATCTAATGGGAATGTATATTGCCCATGCATAAAATGTAGTCCTTAAGCTAAAGAAATAGAGATGTAAGTGGTATAAACTGGCCTGTTTGGCAGAGTTGATAGTAACCTCATCTCCAAGAGGAAGTTGTGGGTTTGAATCCCACTATGAACATAGATTTTTGTGAATAGCTTTAGGTGGTAGATGAATTTCATTGATTGGTGTCAGGCTATGGATACTACCCTGTTTATTGAAGGCCTGAAGTGGCTTGAGAAAGTTCTTTGGTTTCTATCTTAACTAATCTTTAGGCCATTCATAGTAATAAAGTACTACAGGTTTACAATATCATGGGTGGGAGTTGCATGCTAAACCATAAAATAAAATTACACTTAAACCTACATGTTAAGTATATTTAATTAGCCATAAAAATTTCAGCCTTGCGATAGTTTTCTTCAGAGTAGAAAGAATTGGTTTAAATGATGAAAGTTCAATACATAAGCAGAATTCAATTTGACAGTGAAATCTGCAAGAAGACAGCTATACAGAGATACTCTCTCCTCCCTCTCTCAAAAGTAAACACACATTTTATATTGTCACTACATAACCAACTAGATCAATATTATGATAATTCATAATTTATCCTAGTTAATAATGTTATATATGAAAAAACTTGTGGATTAATTATTAAGTCAGCAAGCTTTATCAAACTAATTATATCTGACATTATATCACTTGTTAAGTGTTAACATACTCTGTAAAAGTAACCTGTGACTTTATGTCACTGTTACAGGTTTTGTTTGTGGTTCATATTCGCTGCTGTTATAATCAGGAAATTTTGCTTAGTAAAGGTCCAGAACTTTTAGTACTATAAAATTTCAAAAATGGTACTAATTTTAGTGCTATCTTATTGATTTATGAAATTTTGTAAGCTGAACACTGCATTTCCATTCTTTTTTTTATCTTCCAAATGGACGTACAAGACAAAAAAACTTGTATATCTCATTTTCTTTAAATGCACTGCTATTTATAATTTATTTATAATATGTACCACTGTTTATTTTATATCAAACAATATGCTAGCCTGATTGAACTAGTTGGAGAACACCTTTGCTTTTCAACAGGATGTAGATTTGAATCCAATTGTCATCGATGTTTGTGAATGTCTTTGGGTGGTAGATGAATTTCATTGCCCAGAGACCATGATTCTCTTTACTGAAGTCTTTAAGTGGATGGTAAAATTTCCATGCTGGATTTCTGAATTATCTAATCTTTAACCCAACCATAAAACAAACATTTCATAAATGTCATAGGGAAAAATTGGGAGCATCTTTAAATAGGAGGATGAGATAATGCCATTGCTAAGAAAAGAAGGAATAAAACTACAAACTACTTTGTATTTCATCCATGTTTTTTTTAAGATTTTTGGAAAATTTCATAAGCACTTTGTATGCAGAATTAGGCAGATGAATATGATATTATTTTTTAAAGTTATCATAGATTGGTTAGACATTCTTGTTTCATTAACAGCTCACATTTTATAATGTGACAAAAGTAGTTGATGTCCCACACAATGAAAATCCTAGAGAGGGTTCTTGATTGAAGACTGAGGAAGGAGGGGGAGATTGCAAAGGAGCAATTTGGCTTCATGCCTGGTCAATCGACGACAGATGCTATCTTTGGGTTATGGCAGATGATGGAAAAGTTTTGAGAGAAGCAATGGGAGCTACATTTGGTATTTATTGATCTGGAGAAAGCGTATGATAGAGTGCCAAGGCAAGAAGTCTGGAGGTGTCAAAGGGAGAAGAAAGTACCAGAGAAATATGTCAGGCTGGTGCAGGAGATGTACAGAAATGTGAAGACAACAGTTCGGACCTGCCTGGGAGAGAGAAAGTTTTCCAGTGACAGTTGGCTTGCATCAAGGGTCAGCATTAAGTCCGTTCCTGTTTAGTATTGTGATGGAGGTGGTGATGGAGGAGGCGAGAGAAGACGCGCCTTGGACTATGTTGTATGCAGATGACATCGTGCTGTGTGCAGAATCAAGAGAAGAAGTGGCAGCTAAACTGGAAAGCACTGGAAGAGAGAGGTATGAGACTGAGCAGAAGTAAGACAGAGTATATGTGTTGCAAAGTGGATGGCAGCCAGGAGACAGATCTGGAGCTGGAAGGAAATGTCATCAGGAAGGTCAGTGACTTTAGATACTTAGCTTCAACAATGAAAGAGGATGGGGAGGCTGAGAAGGAAGTGAGATGCAGGATACAAGCAGGTTAGAGGAACTGGAGAGACAGATGGCTGGAGTGCTATGTCATAAGAGGGTGCTGATCAATCTAAAAGGCAAAATCTACAGAACAGTAGTGAGACTAGCTGTGACGTATGCTATGGAACTGTGGCCCTGAGGAAAAATAACATCAACAGGGTGGAGGTAGCAGAGATGAGAATGCTTAGGTGGATGTGTGGTGTGACCAGAAAGGATCGTGTGAGAAATGACTATGTAAGGGGGAATGGTGAGTTATAAACTTAGGAGCAAAGATACAGGAGGCAGGGCTGAGATGGTTTGGTCATGTGATGAGGAGGGAGGAAGAGTATGTGGGAAGAAAGGTCATGCAGCTGGATGTGCAGGGAGGAGGAAGCATAGGCAGCCAAAGAAGAGATGGAGGGAGATGGTGGAGGAGGACTTGAGGATGAAGAACTTGAATGTGGCTACAGCCCAAGACAGGAGGTTGTGAAGGAGACTCACTACAAACAGCAACCCTACTTAAGTGGGAAAAGCTGCAGAAGAAGAGTTAGACATTCTTGTTTCATTAACAGCTGATATTTTATAATGTGACAAAAGTAGTTGATGGAAGGAAGGGCATATTATCTAATCTTTGCCAAACATATTTTCAACCTTCAAATGGGGCTGTTATGAAAAAAAATTAAAAAAAAAACATAATGCAGAATTACTAGACTGTTAGATGTAAATACTAATATACAACCATGTCAACTTTGTATCATGACCTGTGAATATTCTAGACTACTAGTGATTAGCACTCCATCACTACTGACATAAAGACGTAAACTATATGACCTGTAAATGTGTTTTTAAATAATAAAACCAATCAGTTTTATTATTTTTAATGAATTTTAATAATTTTTTATTGCTATAAAGAAATTGGAAAATTATTTGTATTAGAATAAATTTGTATCTGCAATTAAACTATAAACCTCTTTGAATTCATTCATTTAAATGATTGAATGAATTTTAAGGAGTTAAGAAGCAATTATTATTATTATTATTCAGGCCTCCATGGAGTCAAAAGACTCATCGTGGGAAGGCCTTCCTAGGAAACACAGTCTATTATTATTATTATTATTATTATTACTGGCAACTCCAAGGAGTCCTTAGACTCATCGAGGGAGACCCTAAACATCAGGCAATGCATTCCATGGTTCAACCACTCCTCACCCTCTTGCTTACAGCTTCCTTTCATAACAAGAAACAATTATGATATACAGAATGAAATGTATGTACATATTTAGAATACTCAAATCCTTTAATAGCACTGTTTTCCCCCCCCCCTCCACTCCTTAGGAAAAAATGTAGGATGTTCTTCTATTTTGTAAAATAAAATAGAAAAATTTCTTATACAGAACTAGTTTTTTTTAGTGTATGAATTATTTAATACTTTTTTTTTGTAATAAATTATAAGTAGCAAAACATTTAAGAAACCGGAGGCATTTTTCTCAGTTTTTGTTTGTTTTTTCAGGGAAAATAATTTCTTGTATATATGAAGTTCTCTGTTGGATAAGTGAATAAAAAATTTTTCAATCTATAGTAAAGTATAATATACACTTCATTTTTAGTTAATTTTTCCATAAAAATATCCTTTACGAATGAAACATCTATACAAACATGTATTTACATATACTAAAGTCTGTGGCAAAGTGTTAGTGTTGCAGATTTTTATGTTCAAATGTATATGAATGCAAACAAAATATTTTATTTGATGTAGAAATAGTTTAAATACATATCTTCATTCTTTTTTGTATTTTTAATAATTTTAATCTATAGATGCAAAACTACACAATATCATTTTAAAATACTCATATTTTTCCCAGTGGGAAAAAAAAATTGCATGGCAATGTTTTTCACAAAAAAAAAAGTGAAAGAAAAACGATGCCATTCCAAAATTTGTATAAAAAACAGGCCATCAAAGGAAATTATCTATCTATATAGATGTGTGATAAAACGTTTTTGGCTTTTTTTGTATTTTATGGTAACTATAAAAGGTGGACATTGTATGAAGCATCATTTAGAAAGACCAGTGACTTATTAAAACAAACAAACAAAAAAAAAAAAAAGGATGAATAAAGTACAATGGTATGGTACAATTAGAATGTTGTAGCCTGATGTGTGATGTTGATCATAAAAAGTGCATAGATTTTTCTTCTTATTATTATTATTCATGACACCTCCAATGAGTCCCGAAGACTCATTGTGGGAGGACACCTACTCTACAACTGTCCATCTCCACCACTACACCGAACCTCTAATACCAATCATCTACATCAATGCCATCTACTGCCCACCACCACAACTAGTATTTTTTGTCTGTAAATTGCGTGTGTTCTGAAGGGCCGATTTATCTGTATGCAGGATGAAAAACCCGAGTTTCCAGGAGGGAAAAAACCCTGCTACCTCCATATGAGATTGGCTAACTCACCTTCAGGTGAAAAAGTCCATATAAAGATTCCTCCCATCATGACGAGAATCGAATCGAACTTATGCCTTTTCCAATTGAAGGCCACAACATACTGTTGTTCCTCCAATTGCGTTACAGAGGTATGATTTTGGCATAACATCCAGCTTTTTATTAGGGGGTAGGGAGTTACTGTTTTATTTAAGTTGTAAATATTGTAAAACTGGAACTGTTTCTGATTTTGGAATAATTTTATATGAATGATTACCCCTTCCTGAATCTCATGTAATATTGTTCAAATTAAGAGAATAATAATAAATATTATTTAGAACTTCTATTGAGTCATCACAGGAGGTCCACTTTAAACAGCCTATTATTCTTCAAATTCACGTACTGTCTGCACTCTCATCCTCTCAGGTAATTCATTCCATATTCCTCCTACTCTCCATGCAAAAAAACTACTTCTCAATCTTACTGTTCCCATGTACAACCTCCAGGGATAGGTCATGTCCCACCAAATGAAAAATCTCTCCCATCTCCATCTAATAAATACCTCTTAACAGTTTAAATGTCTCAATCATATCATCCCCTTCATCTTTTATCACTCAGAAGATTACATGCTCTAGGTCTTCATTTACAACTAATGTTCCACAGGTCTGATATCATCTTTGTTACCCACTGTATGCTCTCTCTCTCTCTTTAAATTAAATTTAAGTCCAGAGGATATATTGAAATTGTTATGAAATAAACTCACGGGATTGCTGCAGTACTGCGAGTTTCTTTCGCACAGGAAATTATCTATATAATTATCTTCTTCTTCTTCTTCTTCCTGTCCTGGATAAAGAAGATGGATACAAAGGTGAAGAAGTGATTATAGCAGGATAGAGTGATGAAATGCATAAGGGTAAAGACGAGAGCAATATGCATGAAGACTGGAGTAAAGAACAAGGAAATGGGAGTAGTCAGATTGGGGAGGTACTATAGCAGCTATAGTAAGGAGGTATGATATTGGTTGGATGGTATCTAGGAGAGCAGGTTTATTGTTTATTATGCCTGTATATAATGCAAGGGGATATGAAGTAAGAGGGCTGAATTTGTGGCACTGTTTATTTTAGTATGTCCAAAGATAATTGGTGGACGTGAAACTTGGGTTTTCTGTGGGTAATATACTGGAAAGAATAGAAATGGAGGGATATAGAATTTTTCAGAAGGATAGGAAGGTGAAAGGAGGTGGGCGGGGAGAGGGGGGGGGAAATGTTAATGATGGCAGAGAAATTGTGTCTTTAAGAATGGAAAATACATGTAGTATGTATAAATGTTGTAGTACATGTGAAGAGTCAAGGAGTGTAGGGAGCACTGATTGTAAAAAGTTTAGAGAAAGTAGGCTGGGAATGTTTATGGGCAGTGATCCTAATGAGAGATTTTAATTATAGGAATGTGGCTTGGAAGGAAGAGACAATGTATGGAAACAAGGAGAGTAAATTTGTTTCTGTAAGTACTTTAAGCAGCACATGATGAAAGCAACATGAAGTTTTTGGATTTGGTGATATCCTCACCAAATATATCCTTACAGGATGTGGTTGTGAATGAAGTATCTACACTACCGCTTGTTGGTGAGACTGATCATGAGGTACTGGTTTGGGAGGTGGTCAAAGAGAACATGTTACTCTCAAGCAGGAATATATATAGAATAAGATGGTGAATGATTACGAGAAGCTCTGAAGCCAACTAGCATTAATACCACAGGTTGATGAGCTGTGGGAAAAACAGATTGACAGAGCATGAGATTGATTAAGAAGCATCTAACACATGCAATACAGAACTTCATACCAGGAGTTATGTGAATAAATAGAGTAGGAGTGAGACAGATGAACAGTGAAATGAAGTGAGCAGTTCAAGAAAAGAAGTGGAGGATACACAGCAGTTGCAGTGATCAGTTGCATGAGGCATGTGTTGCCGGCCTGGTTGGCCAAGTGGTTAGCGTATCTGCTCTCCAACCAAAAGGCTGCCGGTTCGAATCCTGCTGTGGGCATGGATGTTTATAATTATCTGTGAAAATGCTAGTGGTGGTAGATGATGAAGGTAGTTGAGGTTGGTGGAAATGGAGAGTTGTAGAGTAGTTGCCCTCCCTCGATGAGTCTTCGGACTCCCTGGGGGTGTTATGTAATAATAATAATAATAATAGTAATAATAATATAAATTCAGGCCAGAAAGGTGACAAACATCGTAAAAAAATTAAAAAAAAAATTAAATATGAGAGGAGATCAGATAGTCAGGCTGAATATAATTAAAATAATTCTCGTATGTGGCAAGCAAGAGGAAGAATAATTATGGAAGCAAAGAGTCACGTGGGATCGCATGTGGGCTCAAATACTACTGGAGCCTCTATAATTTAGCCTTTATGTACATAACACTGTGGAATGAAAAAGAATATTTAACTAGAAAAAGTGCACAATAAACACAGTATTAAACTTTAATGAAATTGCATAAATATTTTGTACTAAAATTAATGGTACATAGTGTGTGGAATAATTTATTGTTCCAACACACACACACACACACACACACACACACACACACACACACACACACACACACACACACACACACACACACACACACACACACACACACACACACAGACGATATACTGTTAATTTCAGTACAAAATATTTGTGTAATTTCGATAAAGTTTAATACTGTGTTTTTTATAGTTGATCATTATGCCACAGGCACCTTTAAAGATAAGGGGATATTCAATTGTTTGCAGATGATGTGAAGTTGGGAAGGTAATAGTGTAGGTGCTGATGTAGTGGCTATATTTAAATAAGCTGGACAAATGGACAAAGGAATGAGGATGTCAATTCAATGCAACTAAATGTAAGGTCTTGAAATTTCAGATCCACTAATGGCAGGCTGCATACTTGATTGGTGGAACTATACTTGAGGAAATGGAAGAGGCAAAGGATCTGAGGGTGACAACTTTGGGAGACATATTGTGAAGGTAGAGAAAGTAATCCAGAAGACTGCTGTGGTATTGAGAAGAACAGTGACCAGCAGAGATAGAAGAGTGGTGATTCTACTGTATAAAGCTCTTATTAGACCACATCTGGATTTATGTGCTCAGATCTGGTGACTAGGATTTGAGGGAGACAACCATGGAGAGGGTGCAGAAGCAGATAAAAAAAATGATATCAGGAGTGTAATGTTATGAGGATAGACTGTGGGCATGCAGACCATCCCTGGAGATTATGAATGGAAGTGGTTAGGAAGAGGGTGAGAAGTGGCTTTCTTGCATGATGGTGGTTGGACTGTGGAATGCATTACCTAATAGAATTGTGAAAGCATGAACAGTGAATGAGTTTACGGAGTAGTATTATAGACTGTGTTGTCTAACATGGGCCTTCCACAGTGAGTCCTCTCTGAGGTCTTGAGCAATGATAATAATAATGACCATATTTGATTGTATTTATGAAACATGTAATTCTGAGTTAAGCTTTAACTTTATCAGTGGACAGATAACACTATTAACCCCAATTTTCAGTTAAGAAATTTGGGCCTCTAAATATTATTGTTCAATGCATATACAATAAGGAGGAGTACTGGAACTTCATACAGGTATTATTACATCTCATATGATAAAAATTATATAATTGCTTTTTAATAACTGTCATTCAAAAATTAAAATAGTACTGTATATGTTAAAGTAATGTCTATACTGTAAAATATTAGATGCATTAAAATTACACTTCAAAATTTTTGCAAAAAACTTTTCTCTTATTTTCTTGATATGTTTCAGTATGATGTTAAACTGAAAATGCAAACTGATGCAAAGAATTTTAATAATGTTTTTTTTTTTTTTTTTTTTGCTTTATTATCAATATTAACCTTCTGCAGAGATATGTCACACCAGGAACACTTTACTTTTCCACCACCAAAAAACATTTGAGTCATTTTTTAAACAAATTAAGTTTGGCACATCTAAACAAATTAAGTTTGGCTTAATTTGTTTAGATGTGCTTTTAAATAAAATCAAAGTTATTATTATTTTGATAATGGTTACTGGAGGCCTCTTATGACAAAGACTCATCACAGGAAGCCCATACTAACTATAATTTACACAATGCCTATCACTTCTCCTTAAACTCTCACTAACAAAGCACTTGCAGTTGGCTCTAACAACCCATTTTACTTATTCACCACTCTCCAATCAACAAATCATCTAGTGATCATGCTATTGTTAACTACACTCACACAACGGACAGAGGTGACTTCTTTGTATTTCCTGTCCTGTTTGTTATTTACTTTAACTTATTTTCTACTGTATTGGTTCTGAGTAGACACACACACATATATATATATATATATATATATAATATTTGTTTTTAAGTTTGGAAAGTGAAAGCTTTATGAGCCAAATATATTCAGCTATGGAAGAAACCAGACATAAATTAAATCCTCTGAATCACATACGTTCGTCATACATACATAGTCTTTTTAACAATATGAAAAAGAAGTCAGAATAAGGGATTTTTGTTATGTTATTTACTATTAACCTGTCCTAACCTAACCTGTCCATCCTTTCATGGGTTATATCATTATAACCCGTGAAAGGATGGACATTATTATTATTTGTACTTTATTGTAGTACAATTAGTACAATTTTATTAGTATTAGTACTGTGGGTGGGTTCATGGCTGGATCAAACATGGAACTATTTTGTTATTTCAGGCCTCCAATAATTAGGGTGGTAATACCGCACTGAGCAATGCCAGTTATCCACCACCTAAAGACATTCCCTCAACATTCACTAATGATACAATTCAAATCCATAGCCTGTTGATTGGAGAGCAGATATGCTATGCACTCAGCTAACTAGTTGGCCAAATTTATTGATATAAGTTTTTAGTTGGCAAGATTAAGTTGAATTTGATTGACAACAAAAGAAACTTTTTAGATCAAAATCAGTTTATGTTTTATTTCTCTGCTTTTCCAGAAGGAAAAGGAGACTTCCCCCTTCTGGAAACAAGCCCCCCCGTGCCTCTTGATAAAACTCATTCACATGACAGATTGTTATGAAACTATTAAAATATAGTATTTTAAACTGTTTTTCTTTTTTGATCACATGAATCATATAAATGACCCCAAGATATTCATGTATGAAACTTGGCATGTGTCTAGTGATCAACAATGAAACTACAGAGATTCATACACTGTGCAAGTTGTTTTCACATCAAAGCTTAAGAAAGTTCCATTGAGAATTTATTGATCTCTCTGTTTGGTTCTTTTTAAGATGTAATATTTTTAGTGAAGGTAGGAGGTTTGTTGGTGGAAAGCAAAAATAGTAAAAAGATGTTCTGAAAGAGGGTGCCAGTAGTGCAGATCATATTAAAAAGCAAAATAGCAGAGTTGTGAATGATAGTAATAATGGACACTTGAAATTGCAAGTATTGCTAGGGAAGCATGCAGCCTAGGAATGCCGCTGAAGGAGAGGGAAGCAAAATATGAATGATGAAAGAGTGAGTAGAAAAAGAGATAACCTGAAAGAAGTAGCAAAAGGTGAGAATAATGGTGAGTTGACAGTAATGAAAGAAATAGGGTGATTATGTGGAGTCTTTTGTAGGACAAAGCATGAGTTCAAGTGATTAGAGAAACCTTTGTCAAGTGGGTGACTCAGCAGAAGAATGGTGGGAAAAGAGTGAAGAAATTAAAAAGAGTATGAAGTAGTACTGTAAAAGTAATTCCATGAACACGGAGTGTGCTTGATGAGAGTGTGATGTATTTTCCCTGGATGAAGAATGGTGATATAGTTAGAATGCAGAAAGTGAAAAAAGGTGATAGTTTTGGCAATGTGAATTATTTGAAAGGTTACATACATACATACACACACACACACAATGAGAAAGGATATGAAAGGGTTTACTGGAAGGAATAAAAAAAAAAGTGAGTAAAGATTATCAGTCTATTCTAGAAAGTTCTTTTCACTTGGTTACAAAGTAAATTATATTTGACAAGAAATTATATTTTTGTTTAATCCTTTATTGAAGTGTAAGAAATAAAGTTTCGCACATGAAGTATCTTCATGACTTGGCTACAATGAGACCTCAATAAAGGTCCAAACTAGTCTGGGTGATCACCCCTTAAGGATTAAACAAGAATATAATTTCTTGTCAAGTATAATTTATATGTCTATTGCTGTGGTATAGTAGGAACAAATGAAGTAGGGCCATGAATCCAAATGAGTGTGTCCACAGGTTGTTTAGAAGAAATGATGTGCAATTTTTAGATATATGGAGTAAATCCGATAAATGAAAGACCACACAAATATATATATATATTTGTATGAATTAATGTATGAAGGTGAAAGACAATCCCAAACATCCATGCCCTAGGCAGGATTCAAACCCTCAGCCAATTGGCTGGAGAGGGGGGACACTAACAACTCGTCCTACCAAGCTGGCATATATATCATTAATGGTATGTACTTAAATAGATTTAGATGTATATACTTAAAGGAATTTGGAGTTAGATATGTGGAAAAAAGTGTTATTTCATGAGAGAATGGAAGTGCAGAATCAGAAAAACTTGACATATTATTAAGATGCATGTACACAGACTTCCTTGAAACCTGTAATGCGAAAATGAAAGTGATTAAAGAATGTTGAATGCAATTTCATCTCAAATCTAAATGGGGTGCCCAGTGTGCAAGGTACTTATGGGCCTAGGGGAGATTGCAGCTCGTGTATTTAAATGTCAGAAAAATCAAGAATAATGTTTTGGCATTGGTTAATTTGACTGAACCAAATTATAAGCATCAGTAAGGCCTGAGTGATGGAGAAGGATATATATATAGTTACAAGAATATAATGTGAGGGATATTGTAATTTTCAAGAAGGGCAAAGAGAACAGGGTGGGAAGGATGGTTCTGTTAGAGCAAACACTTGGAGGCACAATTGCAAAAACTGAAAAATGATTAAAAATAGTCATCACTGTAATTATGTTACTGCATAAGAAACATATATATGCTTATTGTAAACTTTTTTTTTTCCCCAGTGGCATAAATGACTTTTTGAATGAAATGTTTGTATGTTTTTGTATGAAATGTTATTTATTATTATTGTTACTACGTGATACCTCCAAGGGAGGGCATCTACTCTACAACTCTCCATCTCCACCACTCAAATACACCAACTACAGTGAACCACATCATCTACACCTGCACCATGTACTGCCCACCACCACCAGTAGTATTTTCCCAAACAATCACAAATATCCATGCCCACAGTGGGATTCGAACCCACAGCCTCTTGGCTGGGGAGCGGCTAACCACTCTGCCAACCAGGCCAGCTATTTAATGATACATATTCCCAATTAAAAATACCTAGAGGCCATAAAACAGTGAAAGGCTCTGGGATAATATTCCAGTTTATTCACCTTGATTCATATTCATTGAAGGCACCAGAACATTTACTGGGAAGATTTATAACATAGCAAGGAATCAAGGTTGCTGAAACTTATTTACCCAATTTCTCAGACTACTGCACTCAGTCATTAGCTTTAAATCCATAAAAAGCAGGGTTTGGTATTTAAAAAAGGAAACTAACATCATCAAATTCGTTATGTACAGGAATTTGAATATACTGTTGGATGCACTGGTACTTAATAAGGAGAAGGATGAAATTTTTAAAAAAAGCTTCCTCTTCCCCTCCCCAGTTTACTAACTCTAAAATTATGTCAGATAAAGAGTTTGTTCACAATTAGTAAAAATCATAGGTAAATTTTAGTGAAGGGAATGGGCGTGCATATCAAAACATTTATTTTTTTATCTCAAGGATAATTTTAGTTTCAGTAAAAAAAAACAGGTTAAAGGTCCCTGAATGCAAAGTTGTAAGGACATGTCAAGGTGATTTATGGTGAATGCTGTTTTAGATTTTCAAGCATCCCCCCCCCCCCAACTTTATAGGAAGATTTTCCATTTGGAAAAGGCAGCGAATGAAGGTCTTAGTCAGAATGTTTGCTGCAAAATAAACATTAAATCCTTAAAATTTTACCCCCCCCCCCCACCAATTTCTATTTGTCCGTAAAAACAACTACAGTAAATTGGTGTGAAACCACTGCATGGTGTTTCCATCTAACGACAAAAACTGTAACTGCTTAAATCGGTTACCAAGTAATCACATAACTTTTCTTCTTGTGAGGCTTTCATAAATGATTTAAACTTGTTTCATGTTAAAGAAACTCAAAACAGTCATTTTTACTATGCACGTTAATCAAAAATTGTTGGCAGAAGATTGCTGCAATGGGTAAGTTGGTGACACCTGTAAAATTAACATACACTTTTTTTGTTTATTTTCATTCAGTTCAATACGATGCTGTTTTTCTATTTTGTACACAAAGTGGAAACAGTATGCACATTCATTTGGAATGAGATCTCACTGAAAAAATATTAATATATGGATATTTAAAATGAATTATTGTCTGTTATACATTTGACTATAATTTAATAATATTTATTAAAATAATGCAACAGTTATTGTATAAATATTGTGACTAAACTAAAAAACAGATATAATATTTATGACTGAAAAAAAATTTAATATTTTATTTCAATCAGGTAGGGAAATGCTGAGTAATAAATCTAGGCTGCTGAGTTGGAGGGAAGTCTGAAATGCTGAAACGAAATAATCGTAACGGAATTAATTTACATTTTTTTTTTTTAATTTTCATTAACATTAAGATGTCTCCGTAAGAAAGATAACTAACATTTTAAAAAAATGAAAACAAAACAAAACAGAATTAAACTAATTTAAAATAAAAAAAATCTTTACAGAGGCTTACAGCACTATATTTTGAAACAATGAGAAAGTTATGACGTATTCACGTATGAAAATAATAAAACTTTTGTTTGTGTTTACCTTGGCTTCTAAATCAGTGCTTATTTATGTAAATTGAAGATCTGAAAAAGCATTCGCGATGCAAGAAAAGCTGGACAAGAAAGAACGCGAACAGAGAAATGTAATGTGTGTAAATGGACAATGCTGTACATATACCTAACGTTTACGCACTCATACATAAACAAAAATATGAATCCAAAAAGGCATTGTATATTCATTAGTATCACTAGACTGCTGTGCAGTGCACAACATTTTCAGATATAATGCGATTTCCTATTACTCCTTAAGGCTCTGCTCTTTTATAGTTTATTATTAGTAATAAAGCTGTTCTGATATTTCATAGAAAATCTTACCTAGTGATGCAGCAAATTTTCCTGCTTTAAACGTAGTTGTATTACTGCCGACAACAGTAATTTGTGTTCAGTGAAGTAAGACAAAACTAGGAACATAACGAAGACTTGCAGAACGTGGCTACGGACCCTTTTCCTGCAAGTATGATTCATAATGCCATAGATGATAATTTATTAAACATAAGAAATAAACTTGCTAGTAAACACTGAAACAACAACAAAAGAATGATGAATAAGTGAGTGAGTGAAATGTGGTTCTTTGAATAACAGTTCTCTAGTTCACCAAGACCTGCATTACGGCGCCACTCCATGTTTTTTTTTTTTTTTTAATAGTTATTATTTTCTTTCTTTTTAAAGGAAAAAAGTGTTCTCCTCAGGTGCGCATGTAGAGTGAGCAGGCTTCATTCCTTTAGGAGGTCAAAAGTTTAGGTTATGATGTATGAAAATATCTGGTACCTCTGTGGAAATATAACATTAATGCATATCACACAGGAAGCTGGATTATCGTCAGCGCACCATTTCATGCATTGATATGACAATCCACAAGGCAGGAAGCTCTGAGGATCAATAGAAGAATAGTGCAGGAGAAAAGCTTTTTTTTGTGCATAAATGAATATTCTAACGATATCTTATCATTTTTTTTTTTTTTTTTTGATAAGTCACTTATTGTTATACACTGTCTGTCAATGAAAAGGCATGATACTCAGTTTATAAAATAGATCCACTACTTAGGTTCCAGTTTTCCCCCTGTGACGGTTTTATGAAAGCATAGGTGAGGAAATAACCAAAAATAAAGGAACCGAATAAAACAGGAAAGAGAATTTTGGAAACATTATCTATGTTCTTAGAGATCCGTTGTCTTGATATGGTATCTTGAGAAATAACTCGCGGGCGTTTAAGCCAGGCAAATAATGAGGCAGCTGTACTTGGTCTTGGGGCATTATTCTGGAAAGTGGGATTAGGTGTAGAGTCGTGAGATATTAAGTCTCTGGCTGCTGTAGAGTTAGGATCATTGCTGTTAGTATCAGGACCAACTTTATGAGGATTCACCTGAAAAAAAAAAACTATATTAATTTGTAAACTAATAGTTTTATTTTAGAATCGATTTCATGTAATGCACTGAAATTTCTATCAATGAACTCCTGTCTGAAATACGCGTGGATAGGCTTATGTGTTCGTCAGACACGTTGAATAGATTTCACGGTATGATATGAACACGGATAAGAAAATAACTATTTATTAACTTAAAAGCCAATATTTCGCTGGTATTATATCCAACATCTTCAGAGCACACAACACAAACTTTGTGTTGTGTGCTCTGAATATGACATTTCCTGTGAAATATCAATCATTCTTAAGGAGGATACAATGAATTATGGTTCGACAGTATTAATGATTGCACTGCTATGGAGTTGCCTTAATTCTGTCGTAATGATGATGCCCTATGGTTGAATAAATCTCAGCTCGAATTCCATGTCGGACTCGAAAAATCTTTAAAAGGACTTTTCAGGTGAAGGTGAGTTAGCCGATGTTATGTGGAATAAAAAAATTCGATTTCGTTCTACAAAAAGGCAAACTGGTAGGAGCATGCAGACACACTTAACCGATACAACAAATTGACACCATAGCTTTTGTAACTAACTCACTCACTCAATCAGTGGCGCACGAAGAGGGGGCCCAAGAGGCCTATCTTCCCCAAAGAAAAAGGAAAAAAACACTAGAAAATTTCCTAATAAAATTTTTAACTAATTAAAATTCATTTTTTTTATTTATGTTGTGCCGTGTCTTCTATTTCTGTACTACTTATGAATTAGCGATCATTGCAGATGCTCAGTCATAGGTCTTATGCGATGCATAGTGTGTATTCTCAAATCGTCTACTCAACTCTTTCCTCCCCCAAGATTAAATCCCAAGTGCGCTATTGCACTCACTCACTCCCAACCAACCAAATCAAACTATAAAAAAATCAGCTAACACCTTTATTTCCCCTATAGGGAGTAGGCGAGGTCGTTTTAGTCCTATCTAATTTTTGGAGATGGGGGAGGGAGTTTAATCTCCACTGGTAACCAATCAGAGATAGCTGGCTCAAGACTATCACTAATTATACATGGCACCAGTGATGAGATGCAGATGATATCTCTTCTAATCTAAAACTATATTTTACTGTCTGAAAACAAAACAGAACTTATGATGCTCTTTCTTTGAGTGGTCTAGTGCCGTGGATAGCACATGCCATTTTCACTGAGCTACACAGGCATTATCACATTATGTTGCAGTTATATTAAAAATATCAAGTTCACAGCTAGGAAAAGTATTCTAAAGCCATACTTAACATTGCAAGTATCAAACCAGCTGTAGCCAAATTAAATCTTCTTGAAAATCTAATGACTTCCAAATAAGTTGCTTGTTTTATTGCTATAAAATGTGTAACAATAATTTATCATATGGATTTTAAAAAAAATGAAAATTTACTAACGCCTTTTTTTCCCCATAGAGAGTAGG
Source organism: Typopeltis vanoorti (assembly GCF_054136105.1). NCBI lineage: Eukaryota > Metazoa > Arthropoda > Arachnida > Uropygi > Thelyphonidae > Typopeltis > Typopeltis vanoorti. The sequence goes on along the minus strand of NC_143563.1, from coordinate 79,158,546 downwards.
CGAGGTACCGTTTTAGCCCTAACTTTTGGAGCCTGAGGGAAAGTCAAACTCCACCGTAGCCAATGAGAGATAGATAGACTAAGACTGTGACTAATTTTAAATGGAATCTGGTGAAGACAGGACAACTTCCACCACCTCATGGTCACAAATCCTAACGCAATATATTATTGCCAGAAACACTGGGTTATGTGGTCAATTTTCTTTGGTTTATGGGACAAAAAAATCTAAGTTTCTGGGAGAAAACACCCGCCTGTCCGTGACGCACTCGGGAACAATCAGTTGAAGAAAAAAAAAGAGCTCCTCTTACTGGCGACTAGAACGGAACGTACATCTGTCTTTTTTTAGCCAGCATAGTGCTATGGATGCAAACGGCTTTTCCACAGGGTACACATGTGTACTAGGGTAATTAATTATATTTACATTGTCTGCTACATCTGTAAATTGTGTACGTACTTCTGGGACCAGCTAACTCACGTTCAGTTGAACAGTCCTGATAAAGGTTTATTGCATCTAATAGGCAAATTCTAACTCCATTCTTTCAAAAAGGGCATCATTGATACCGACCGAGTTGCAGACTCGAGCAAATTTTCATAAATGCACATGTGAAAGCAAATATGTAAATTAAAGTTGACTTCTAGAAAACACACTTTTTCATGGGACTTAAATAAATGTCAAAAATTTTTAGTGGCTTTAAGCATGTTTTTTTTCCGACTATGCTTTTTTGAAGAGCTAGCATTTTTTTTATTGTTTATTATTTCTATTTCTTTTAGACGTTTCCAAACTGCGCATTACATTATCTATTAGATTCATTGGATTTCTTCTTTTCTACCAGAAAGCTTAACTCTTCTTATTTAAATTTGTTATTTACAACCTTTAATAAAATTTGTTTTGCAACGTTAATTTTGGTTTAAATAGGACCATTTTTAATGACAAAATGTTGTAAAACGTTTCAAAATTATAGTAATCAACAAGGCTGTAATTTAATGAAATTTAACAATTAGGACTCTTACTAAACTTTGCGAGCCAACTGTGTTTGGATTTCAACTAGACCATTTAACTGGCAAAATTAAGTAAAATGCTATCAAATGATTTGTTATTTATAACATATCATTTGATATGTTATAAATAAACATATATTATAATAAACTACTTACGGCATATATAGCCAGAAACGGTTCCAGTGACGTGTCTATACAAAAATGTTATTGCAAGTATATATTACTATATTATTAATATTAATAATTAGGTAGGAGCCCTAGGATTCATAACTGGAGATGTTCTGTGATAGTGTAGTGTATCTGTGATTCCTAACGGTGATAGTGTATACTGAGAATAAATTTTGCATATTTGTAGCATACACCACTTTTGTATTATTATACTTTATACTTTTTAAAATTTTTTTTCGGTTATTAATATGCTGGCATAAACAAATAATGATCAAATAAGCATCAAGATCACATTCATCAAACGGTTTGATCAGCGTTTTTGCGTTTGCAATTCCATGCATAGCATGGAATTGTAAACGCAAATCATAGGATCCAATGGGAAAACACCAACTATTGTACAAATCTGTGTATTGATATGAACGGCTATTCAAAGAAAACTGAAGTCCTACTCCATCGACCAAACCTTCATCGTAACGACTGCCTTACCACCCCAAAAGTCTTTTGGAAATTGTTATACTCAATTATGTTAAATATATTGCATTATAAATAATTTAACTTAATTCATTATCATTTTCAGTTCAATAGTTTTTAATTTAACAAATGCACAACTACATGTATAGAGGGATTCAAATTTGGCCCATGCACTCTAATGTTCTTTTGTTCAAGTTGTTTCCTGCTATTCTTCGCCCCACTGATGATGTTTTACGATACGTGAGACAAAACCTTTGTAAAATGAATATAATTTTCTACTGTGACACATCAGTGATCGTATAATTAACATGCGATTCAGCCTGGAGTACACGGGTTAAGGGAATGGCTAAGCGAACTAATATCATGCATTTTGGGTGGATGACACAAAGTAGCTATCCGTTGACGCGTTCTTGCATGTTCACACAGTGTTGGTGGTGCGGAGAATACAAGTGTTTCGTAAATAAATTGTGAGGTGAAAAGTGTTCGTGACTCATTTGCAAAAAGCTGATATATATATATATATATATATATATATATATATGTCTGACTCGTTCGTGCAATTGCAGCACAATTAGAATCATCTGTGGATGACGTCATTAAAGATGAAACATGATGGTGAAAAGCAGCAGAGCACTTAAGCTGATGGATGAAATAAGGTATCTTATGTCCCTCGTACCGTACATCAGCGATTATTCTCCTAATCAAGAGTTTAGGAGTTATTAGGTTGTCCATGATTGTAGAAGTTTCTGCCAAAACATGATGTACAGAACTTTATACCAACGGTTGCCATGGGAAGGCTGCTGCGTATATGTTAAATATTACCCTAAAAGAAGATGGACTCCGTTGATATTATTTTTTCGATTGGAAGGATCTGGGTTCGAATCGCGTCTGGAATGTAAAGAGCCTTTATATGGACTTTTTACCTCCAGCAAAAACAAATAAACAGCAGAGAAGTACAATTATCACAGAGATTTCTTTACTTCTACTTTTCTGCATAAAATTCCAAAAACAACAACAGAGATCTAAAAACTAAAACTACTAGTGAGATAACAAACTTACAATTACAAATATATTATGTGTTATTGACACTAGCTAATTCAACAACTCGAAACTTGGATCCTCTTAAACGAAAATGCAAATCATTTCTTTTGCCGGTACAAGAGGTAACCATAACAAAGATTCGAAGGAAACAACTCATCTTGCTTGACATAATAATAAACGATCTAATAGCCTCTCAATGCGAATTCTTGTTGGATTTATTCCAGGTACAAGAAAAAGATCCAGAACAAACTGGATAGACAATTTAAAAAGATGGACCAGGGCTCTTGTTACAGGGCCGAAGATTAAATGCCGATCAAGAATTAACTTTATTATTTTTTTAAGGTGGTTCCAACCCATACAAGGTTATTTGCAAACCTACAATACATTTGTACCGTGGGTAGGCTGAGAATTTTTTTTCTTTTCTTTTCTTTTTTATATATATTTTTGTATTTTTTAAAATATTTATTTTTACACAGTCCAGAAACCCTGCTCTAGAGACTAAACATGGAACTTTTTCAAGCCACTTCATTCTTCCAATAAGCAGGTCGATGGTCGATGCGATTCATCTCCCACCTGAAGTGAAGGATTTTTGTGAGAAATGATTTCTGATATCTGTCCAGTTGTCCTATTATGGACTATGGGAATAATAATATATTTTATTATTATTATTATTATTCATTTAAAATATAGTGTTTTTTCTTGGCTTGTGTTTTGAACAGGTAGAATGTTTTGTCTCTAGATTAGGGTATCAGAATTATCACTAAATGAGAACCGGTACTAAGAATTCATTATTAAATTATTATTCTAGTAATAGATATAGTAGTAGCAGCAGAGACAGAATTTCATTTTTATTTTTCTGCTAATAGTCTTTCTTTAGTGCATATAAAAAATTGTTTTCGTTAATTGAATTAAAATGCTAAAAGACAAATACGATTTGTTTGTGTAGTGGCGCTTATGTTTGATGAAATTTTTTAGGAGGTATTATTGAAAATCTTCTGCAGACGACAGATATTTCAGATTCAAGTTACGCCTATTGCAAGTAAGGTTTTATTCTCTTAATATTTAAGTATATATATATGTATATATTAACTAACATTTAGTTAATGCGACTAACAAAGGCAATAGATAATTTAGGTTAAAGTTATGTCTTTACAACTAGAATTTTATTCTCGTAGTATTTATGAGAATAAAATATATGATAATAAAACATTAAAGCCAGAGTCACTTATTAATAAAAAAATAAAAAAATCAACCTCCATTCATATTTTGCTTGCACTTATGTGAATCAGGTACGAAATAAGTTTTAAAAGAGGTAAATCGTGAGTAGACATATCGGTACATAATAAATAACGGAAAAAACTCACGTAGAAAGATTATTTATTAGTATAATTTTCGCCTGTGTGTCACAGGCATCTTCAGTACATTAAGCTCAAAATTAAACACTAACTGACAATTCCAAAAAGCGCCACCTAAGTAGCTGGTGTAAGATAACTAAAAAAGGTCAATAACTTTCCTAAAAAAAAAATTAATACAATAAAAAGTTAGGAAAGATTAGCTGATTTGTAAAGTACTATCTCCCATAAAGGGGATAGACGTAAGCCGTCGGATCTGTTTAAGTTAGGAGAATGAAGTAGAGTTTCACATGTTTCTTTATAAAGGCGTTCCATGAGAAACTGACTTTTGTGAAGAACTCTTGTCTTTCTCCAATGAAGGTGTCTACCAGATTCCGTGCTCTTGTGGATTATCTTATTTCGGACAAACGGGAAGATCTGCCTCTATTCGGCTAGAAGAACACCAATCTTATATTGAATACTTTAAACCTGAAAAGTCTGGACTTTCTGAACATGCCATCTTCACTAGACACAGAGTTCATTGGAGAAAGACAAGAGTTCTTCACAAAAGTCAGTTTCTCATGGAACGCCTTTATAAAGAAACATGTGAAACTCTACTTCATTCTCCTAACTTAAACAGATCCGACGGCTTACGTCCATCTCCTTTATGGGAGATAGTACTTTACAAATTAGCTAATCTTTCCTAACTTTTTATTGTATTAATTTTTTTTTTTAGGAAAGTTATTGACCTTTTTAGTTATCTTACACCAGCTACTTGAGCTTAATGTACTGAAGATGCCTGTGACACACAGGCGAAAATTATACTAATAAATAATCTTTCTACGTGAGTTTTTTCCGTTATTTATTGTGTACAGGTACGAAATGCCGGGAAGCAAGCATCAAAATAACTCCACACTACTTAATCATTACAGACTTATTACAATTAATTATGCTGAAATACTGTTTAGATCGTCTAGTGAATTATTGTGCGATAATTAAGGTGTGGCTTGGCTGACAGCTCCTGCGCAAGGATTAATATCCAGCGAGGCACTATTTAAAAGGTAAGCAGAACTGTCGCTGTCAAGCAGCAGCTATTTTAATGCTGCTCCAACTGCGGAACGTGATTAGTAAAGTTACGGTTAAAAAAAAAAATTTAAAAATCAGATGACCATACTAATATGTAATATGAAGTTATGCCAGTATATGAATTTAATGCTTTATTTCACAAATATGTTTTCTTTCCTTGTCGTATTAAGGAATGATATAACACTTATAAATGTTCAAAATTTTGTCTATCTGAATAAATGTTTGGATGAGTTAAGGTTCTTTATGATATGCTGTCCTGTGAGCTAGACCACTCATGATGAGCCTTTTGACACCGTGGAAATTTATAGTAATAATAACAACATTGTGCGTCTTACTGTGTACTTCTTAGGTGCGGTTCGCAAAATGTGTAAACATGTGTTACGTTCGTTTCGTTCATTCTTCTAACCATACTTAATTTATTCCTGAAAATTCTGCGGGAGGAATTTTATTGAAATTTTATATTCAGAATTTACACACAACTTTGTAGTATCATCTCAATTTTTGTTTCTGTCAGACTGATCGAATAAGGGTATGATAAGCATGTGCGCAATTACATATTGCAATAACGTTCTCACGGGATAGAATTTCATAAAATTTGTTGTATTTAAGATGTACATAAGAATATGTCCATTTAATTTTGGTTTCAACAGGATAATGAGTTTTTAGTGTGCAAACTTCAAAACGTTTGGAACTTATTAGTTAATATGAATTAAAAATTATTACTAAAATAATATTAAATTATAATAATACTACAAACAAAAATAATCCTAATAGTCCGCACTCGTTGGATAGAATTTAATTAAATTTGATGTTTATAACCCGGCAAAGGTTGGTCGATTGGTAGAGCCTCTGCTACTAATAGCTCAGTTAAGTAAGTTTGAGCGTGGTTAGTAGTTGGAAGGGATCCAATCGTTCGATGCTGTTGGCACACTCTCCCTCTATGAGGCTTTAGACTCCCTGGAGGTGTCATATAATAATAATAATCCCTAATATGTCGAGTCGTTCAATTTGGATCGATTTAATGACAAAGACAGGTAAAACAAAAGTATTTGTCTAGACCATAGGTTGCCAAACTTTTTCGGGCCACCGCCCACTTTGCAAGACATAAATTTTGTAAGCCCCCCCCATATTTGAATAAAACCATATTTCAAATATTTGAGACTGAATAAAATCATATTTCAAATACTCAATACTGTATTGTCGACATTTCTTCTTATATTCAGACATAATGAAGTAATAAAATTCGCAAAAATATTGACAAAATAAAAGATTTAATTTACACTTTGTATGACTCCACTTATCTATCACACTTTCGACTGATGATTGTTGGCAAAGCACACAAAAAATAATGAAACTTATTCCTAAACCACTGGTATTTATAGATTTGAAATCTAGCCCGAATCGACTTGCATGCATTGACTTGTTTGTGATTCCATCGTACTCGTGCTTTGAACAAGTCACTGCAAGCACCCATATTCCTGTCAAAATATGCTGAATTGAGTGAGTTAATTACGTAATAGTTGACCGACATACTACTAGTTAAGACTCGTCTACTGCGTGGATAGACTAAAGCCTGTATGGCATGATCAATTTTTACAATAGCAAAAAATGAATAAAATTTTTAAGTATATAAAAAATAGAAGTTAAAATATCCTGTATGACACGTTCAATTTTCTCATTGACATAGAAAATTGACATCTATTTCTATCTGATATGGTAAATTTTCAAATGATTAAATAATTGAAATAGAAAATTGATAAAAAAAATTGATCGTGTAAGACGGGCATAAGATGAATTAAAATTCAATATTTAAATTTTAAATGATTATCTAATCGCAAAATCACGAAAATAATTAATTTTTAAATATATATTATTAATTTCTTCTATAAAGAGCCACCGATCCCTAGACCGCCTGAACGCCCCTAAATGCTTCTGCAACCATAGATTCCCAAAGTGGGCGGTCTTTCATGAAATCGATTAATAAACTCACATTTATAATCGATATCAAGAGAATTATCTCAAAACAACAAAAATGAAGCTCAGAAGTATCAAATTGTACTGAATATAAGCAATTGTATGAGACTACTAAGCCTCTGTATGTTTTGTTCATATGCGTACGTTTATGTAATTTTCGTTTTTGAATCAGTGATTACGGTTGGTTGTTTTGATTTACCGGCGTCTTTGGCTAAATGAATTCTCCCCCCCCCACACACACACACCCTTTCCTTTTTATTTCCCTTCCTTCTATAATAATAATAATTCCTCCTATAGCTTGATGGAATTTTATTTAATTTGATATTCAAGACTTCTAGTAAAATTTTAATCAAGCTAATTCAGTTTTGTTTAATCATTTTAATGACAAATATAGGCTCAGTAACACTGCCTATAGTACATGCAGTAAAAACGACTTTAGATTCAGTTGTAGCAATGAATGGTGGCACTATTCAAGAATGTTATTATGAAATATACCTTTTAAGTGCATATGTTGTGCCGTCACCTATTTTCTTGCTCTTGTTCTAATACCATTTGAGAATGCTTAAGAAGTAATTAGATTAGTTTGTAGTGATTTTTTTTGAAATTTGGAATTGAGAATTGAACCAGAAATTTATTGAGCCACTTCAATAAAACTTTCATTCAGACCATCTGCAGAAATATAAACGACAGAGGTTGCTTTGGTGGGTTGAAAAGAAGGAAAAAAAAAACACTCATGTATTTTGAATCTCACACTCTTTGCACTGCAGTTGTGTTACAGGGGTGACCCATAATTTCCATTCCTTCTGTGCATGGTCATACAGTTTTTATTCTTTGGATTCGAGCACATGCTGTGGCAGAATAATTGATTCTTTTTTTTAAATGGTTTTCATCACCCAATACACTTAAAACTTGCGACCACTGCCAAGCTTGATTGGCCGGCGAAATAAAAAAATCGACATATTGCTTAAGTGAGATGTCCCATCTTCTCACTCAGCCAACACAGAGCTTGCAAGAGCAGTAAAATATCAACACATTTTAAAATCCAATTTATAAAGGACCAAATGAAGGAAACTTGCCTTCTGCTCAAATGACACCAGAGCTTTCTACTCTCTCACGAAGGTCATTGGGCACAACTTTTGCTTATTCATTCTTCCATTCTGTCTGATATCCCGATGCCATCATCGGGATTCTTTCTCGTGTAAATGATCCATTGGAGAACAAACTTAGAGCGCAGTTGAGGGAATCCTAATACTTCTGGTTCTGATGCTATTCTCTCAATTGTGCTCCATATTTGTTCTCCAGAATTAACATCCATCATATATCATCTAACATCAGCCGACTCTTAGAAGCAATCTTATACATCCAAAAATCTTATACTCCATTTCAAAGAAGGGAGATAAAATGTCTGCCAAGCTATCGTCTCATTGTCCTCACTGCAATATTCTCCAAATGTGGAAAAGATCACTAACAGCCAACTTGTTCACCACCTGGAGAGCCACCATTCAGTGATCACCTACGCGAATTCCGCCACTTTGGCTCACTACAGATCTCATAATCAAAATTACCCACCTTTCTGATACAAGCCAAGGACAAGTTTGGAGAAACCTATGGTCTCTTGACACCCCCAGGGTATTTAAGGTCTGGCAATACCTACTTACCTAAGTCTCATCTTCTGCAGTTTGCGACCCGTTTTCCGTTGTGGTTGTTCGCTACATTCATGGCGGATAAGTTGATCGCTTCAGATATTCCAGCTAACGCTAGTATTTCATATAATATTCCTTCTAGACATAATTGACCTCTCACTAACCTCGTGTTCCTTCCATAATTTTGCTAATGATAGCGCTCTATTCCTCTTCTTCGTTTGACAAACTTTGTATTGCTCAAACATTCAAAGATTCAAGATCTTCAATAATTAATATTCTAAAGTGGAATGACAAATTGGTGGAGTCTTAAAATCTAGTTCTATCTTATCCTCTCTTAAGATTTGTTTCCTTATGCCGACACGCTCTATCCTTCCTGATAGAGTGTCACATCCATAGCTTCATATCACATTGCTTCTGCATTCTCCAAAAAATTTAATCTTTTTGCTCATGACAGTACATCTGAACAACTGCCATCATTATGTAAATCTGAAATCCGGCTAGCAAAAGAATACTATTTTCACATTTGGAGTAATGCATTCTGTTTCTTTCTTATACCTTTTCAATAAGTATTTTCAGTAGCATTGTACTGCTAAATCGATTCCCTAGGACACCTAAAGAAAGACCGTTATGAGCTCGATTCTAATCACTGATTAGAGGAAATTTTTCCAAGCATGTCTTCGATTAGTTCCTGAGTTAGTCGAGCTCTATTTTTTCCTCAAAACTCGATTTTTTAATACCTTAACTCAAACAAAGTTGACCACCACAGAACTCCTCGCATCATTCCAGACAATAATATATCTTGTTAGGATTAGAGACCACCAGATAGTGGCAATTATCTGCCGTATTCCCCTTCCTGAAAACATATAACTACTTACTTAAATTAAGGGGATATTAAATCCCACATAGTTTTAAAACCGAATAAGAAACTCAAAGATTGGAATCAGAGAGTTTCTTGCCGAATATAGTAAACTATAAAGTATCGGCGACACTAGCGTGTCGCCGATACTTTATAGTGGGATTTAATATCCCCTTAATTTAAGTAATGTTTTCATTGCCGAAATGAAGCTTATTAGCTCTTTATACTTAAGTAACATATAACTACAATTTATTTATAAAAATAAAAATTATCCATTCTGCTAGCTTCTTACGTCATATGGCGAACTTCACCAGGATTAAGTTATTTATCAATTTGGTGAAAAAATATGACAACAGAATTGTTCTTGAAACGTAAACTGACGTTAATGGAATCTTTTGTCCGCGCGGTTAGCCTAGTGGCTGATCGGTTCGCAACCATATAACTGGGGAAAGGAGTGTCCTAGGTTCGATTCCCGTCGCCGACGTGAGGAGCTTACGGATCTTCCTCAGCCATAGCCAAGTTAGCCGGTCTTGGGCGCGGGCAGTAGGGTTTTTTCCGCCAGTTTATCTGGCGTTTTTCATCCCGCAAGCAGGCAAACCGGCCCCGTGAACACACAACGATCTACAGCCATAAATACTTACCCCCCCATGAGGGGGCTCAACTCGCCCCAATAGGGACGGGGGAGAAAAAGGGAGGAAACTCCATACGAATAAATAAATAAATAAATGGAATCTTTGCTAAAATGGTAGTGCATTTCATGTAAGGATGTTACACACGTGCTTTAATCGTTGATCTGTGCTGTGAAACACGGCCGTTCATTTTAATGTTTTAGAACAAGAAGAACATTTTTTTTGTCTTATGCTCCAGCTACACATTTGTTTTAATCTTATATATCTATAATGAATTAGGACTGAATCATTTCACTTTTCTAGTTATTAGCTTCATAAGCACTCTGTGCACACAGACTGCATTCTTTCCTATTGACCACTTTTAATTATACATATCAGATAAGAGCTCCCTTAACTAACCAACTGGTACACGTACATAATTAATTGAAATAGAGGCTCGTGGCTGTGTGGATGTTTTTCTGTTTGATGAACACATTAATTAATATAGTATTTACGCGCTTCCAAAGTTCATCATTTATTTCCTAAAAATCTTGCTTCGCAGCAGTTTTTTCCCCCTCTCATAATTCATTGTCAGCATCAAATTTTGCAACTAGCGTACACTGTTGGAACGATCAGGGCAGGTCAGGGAATAACAGAATTCATCTCGGATTATACTTGATTGTGTGTGATATCCTGAAGCTTCGTTCACATTCTAGCCATGACGTCAATGTTTCCATGGCAACTAGGCAACTTTATAGCTTGGGAATGCTGTGTAGCGACGTTCTGGAACGGAATATGTCAACTGTAGAAGGGTTTATATGTTGTTTTTAATGCAAGTTTACAGAACAGTGAAAGCAATTTAATAAACTGAAGTACTAAATACATCTTTTTTTTTTGAGTTGTTATCCATATCCGTACCTTACACATTCAACTACTGTAAAAGTAATAATTCATCTGTTGCTTTTAATTTGGCATTTGTTCCACATCAAGAATCAAGATGAGCATTTAATTGGCATTGCACGTTTTCTCTTTCTTTATTCCCTTTTTTTTTTTTATCTTGCTTGCATTATCACTAAATTTATATTTAAAGCAGAGATTACACTGTGGGTCACTTTAAGTATAGCTAGTAACTATTATTATTATTATTATTATTATTATTATTATTATTATTATTATTATTATTATTATACGGGCACTTTCACGGAGTCCTATGTCTCATCGTGGGAGACCCAAGCTATCAACACAATACTATCGTACCTCTCCTTGAAATCATTAACAGACAAAGCACTCACAACTGACCCAGTTGTTCTGAGGACAGTGTTGACAAAAACAGGGAAAGATAGAATGAGAAATGGGAACATTAGGAATATTTTAGAACAAGAAAGAGTTGAAAAATTGTTTGTGAACTCTCGCCGCTTGAAATGGTTTGGATATATAATAAGCATGAATTTACGAAGAGTACCAAGAAGAATGTGGGAATGAAAATTGACGGAAAAACCAAGAAGATTATCGCGGTAAAGATGGAAAGACCAGATAAGAGAAAATTTAGTGAAAAGAAACTAGAGTTGGAACAGTGTTCGCGAAGAAAGCATACGGGATGAGAGAAAGAAATGGAGAGTTCTGATCCACTTGACCTGATATGTTGGAGCCGTTATTTGTTAACAACAACAACAACAAAAAGATTAACCTGATAATATCAATCTGGTTATCTTTCAATGTTATCCTCCGACCAGCTTGCTATGTTTGAGATGCTAGTTATAGATGAAAAGGATGATCAAAAAAAAAAAAAAGGCAGAAGGAACGAAAGGTTAAGGCTGAAGAAATGAAAGTTTTCTACTTAGAAAACGTTGATCAGATTGGAGAATATGACAGAAATCATCATGCATTAAAAATGCCTAGACTTTTTTTTTTTAATGTCAGTTTTGTTTATCAAGCAACACTTATTAGGAAATGATTCATAAAAGCTAGTTCTCTATCATTTAGTGATGAAGAAAATATTCCCTATAGATATATGTCAATAATACAATAATATTGTTGCTAGTCATTAAAATTCATGCTAGAAAAATAAGTTTGTCAAGATTTGCTGGCGTGAGGGCTTCGTGCTCTTAATCTCTGCACCTGATTATTTTAGGAAACTTTTGGATTTATTTTAACTGAATAGTAAGTGCAAATAAATGTTCAGTATAGTTTACTCATATTTTCTAGTTAAGACTACTTTTAGGTGATCTTCAATAGAGACCTTTTTGCATTTAGTACAAATACTGACCGATAAGATGTGCGCGCATGATGATGTGTTGACTGACATCCAAAAAATATTGTCTGTTATAGAGAAATTTACTTTTCATATACAGTTTGCTAACGCAGCTAATGATAGTTTCAAATATATACGAGGTGAGAATTTCTACGAATAAACATGGAAATATCAAAAGAAAGGTAAAAATGTATGATTCCTACCCCTTCGTAAGTCCCACACCAACGTCCCATCTGTGATAGCGTTGATGGCGGTCGAATAACTTCTGACTGATGGGTAGTGGCAGATGGCCTGTTCCCATGAGGCAGCTTCCGAAAGAGATAGTTGACTATGATAAACTCCAGCATGGAGGCATAAATGAAGAACATGCACACTCCATCCCACAGGTTCATGGCTGTGAGATTTGAAACAACCGGTAGCGTGGACCGGAAGCTGTTGGTCGTCGTGCAAAAGTTCAGCATAGTAGTTACCCCGATCATCACTCGGGCAGGCACAGCATTAATATCCAACCAAAAGCTAATGAAGGAGCTAGTCACCAGCACCATTCCTGGACCGAAAACGGTGCTGAAGTAGAAGGCTTTATCACGTGTAAAGACTAATAGTACCCGCAGACAACTGTAATTACCTGGAAAATTTGAAATATCATGTTAGTAGGGAAATATAATTAATACTAAGTTTCAATTTATAATTACGACAAACATAATTTCAACAAGTATTTTAGCATTCATTATTGCATAAGGACGGTCAATAGCTAATCACTCCAAATTAATTAATTTTAATTATCATTTTCCTGTTTTATATATATATATATATATATTAAGAGATGCTTTCCACTGACTCAAAGAAGTTACGTTACTTCTACATTAGCTTAAAATGTTCTTTCCTATTTATTTTGCAGTATGTTAACTTATACTAATTTGCTTACCTCTCCACGTGTGATGCCTGTCACATTCACCGGTGTCGTTCTTAACTAGATAGGCGTTATGGTATCGTAGGGAGGTGGCACCACTGATTGGTTCGTTTTGGTCTGACCACTGCAGTTCCATTTCGGATGTCTCGTGGGATACTGAAGAGGAAAGCGAAACATGAACACAGTGATATCAAAGATATATCAGGTAATTTCCATTGGTAATCACTTGTTTGAATATAAAAGTATGTGCTGCAATGGACTATTTAATGTATAATTTTCACCTGGTCACTATTATGCAATGCTACGAAATTTATGTTGCATAATATCGATGTATCTCCTAAACAAAAACAGACTATAATAGCCGGCGTAAAAATAATAATTTTTAAGAGGAGTAACGTGGGAATTTTCCCAGAATAATACTATAACATCCTAGCCCACAAGCTGCACAATTAGGCTATTGAAGAAAGGCAAAGCACTCGGTCTGGTTGGCCGAGTAGTTATTGCGCGCGCACACACACACACACACGCACACGCACGCACGCACGCACGCACGCACACACACACACACACACACACACACACACACACACACACACACACACACACACACACACACACACACACACACACACACACACACACAGTGGGAACTAAGAATTAAACAATTACGTTTTGACTATTAGCATGCTTCGTGAACTCTAGCTATATCATTGTATAAATAATGCTTGGTAAACACAGAATCTTCGATAGCTTCTTTTTTTTTTTTTAATCAGCACCACACACGAGAGGTCCCAAGGCTTATGCCATTAGAGTGCTGCATATAGGCAAGTGGTTCGAAGGAGGAAAATAATTTATTTATGTTTTTGAAGACCTGAAGGTCGTAATCTTTGGGGGAGGACTTTTCCAAAGAGCCGAGGTGTAGGAAATGATGGCAAAGAACGAGAAGTTGACTCGATGAGTTTTCGAGTTGAACTCTCAACTCGAATGGGTGTTGACTGGCAGCTCCTCGTGTTCGTATACCAGTACTCTACTCGTATACGAATACGAGGAGCTAGCCGCTACATCCCTCCACTTTCCTCTACTCAGTAGAGGAAAATGGAGGGATGTAGCGGCTAGTTCAGCGGATAATAAAGGGTGTCATTGGTTAAGCGAATTGCTCACTTCTTTATACACTCAAGCATTCTGAGAGGAGTCTTAGGTGTACTACCTCAAATGCGGGAACAGTCTTCTAAGGTTAGGTGGATTCGAGCTATATAAAGTGTCAGGAGTTAAGCAGGTAGGAAGTACTGTTTGGTACAGTTAGTTATGGCAGGATAGAAATTAAATGTGAGAGTTAAATAAAAAATAGAAAAAGTGGTCAGGGTTGGCGAAAGGAATATTGTCAAACGGTGTTCTTCCTAGCAGTGAAACAAGACAGACAGGATTGTGTTTTTGTGGCAATCAATAACATTCCCACTGGATTCCCACTTGAGAATGGCAAGGAGATCAGTGTTTGAGGCACAGGTTAAAGAAGTTCTTGAAGCGTGAGTTATCTGAGTAATACAAGGATTTGAAAATGTAAAACATGAAAAGTGGAGAGTACTTTCATCAGCAAAGATATGAATGGGATTGGATGTCAGGGAGAGAAGGTCATTGATATATAGGAAAAAAAGGTATAGGTGACAGTACTGAGCCTGGGATATACCAGTATTAACTGAAAAATCTGATGAAAAGTAACCATCTGCCATAATCCTCATTGGACGTCCGGAAAGGAAGCTGACGATCCACTCACAAAGGGAAGGTGGAATACCGTACGATGGAAGCTTGGTAAGAAGGATAAGATGTTAGACTCGATCGAATCCCTTGGAAGTATCAAGAGTGATCACTTGAGTCTCTCAGAACTTTTCCATGTTCTGCGTCTAAAGGTAAGTGAGGTTGTCAAGGAGATCTGCAGTGGAACGAGAATGGCGGAATCCATATTGGTGATGACTAAGTAATATTTTCTCCACTGATTATCTTTGATTACCATTTCCATTATTTTTGAGAAAATTGAGGTCAGAGCAGTAGAACGATAGTTTGATGGTTGACTTGATGCTTTGATGCTACGAAGGATAGCATGTAAAAACTGTCATTCATCGGCCGTCACGTTGAATGCGGATTTCCGGGCATCGACTGGAACACGACTGGAAAAATTTTCACTAGATGTTGAGTTCAGAGAGGATATGAAATAAGCAGTGACCACTTCCTTGTTAAAATAAAATTAAGATTACCACCTAAATGGCTACAAGTAACAAGAACAGAAAGAAAAATTGAAAGATTTGTTTATAAAACTAGATTAATGAATGACACAAATGTACAATGGCTATATGAACAAAGAATTAACCAATATCTAGATAAAATAAAACAAAATGAAGAAATAGAAATAGAATGGCTTAATATAAAAACGATACTAAATGCAGCAGCAAATGAAAGCTTAGGAAAGAAAAAATTCAATAAAAGAAAAAAACTGAAGATTTGGGATGATACAATCAAAGAAATAATCAAAAACAAAAAAAAAGAAGCCTATCACAAATGATTAAGCAGTAAAAGATCAGTAAAAGAAGATGAAATAGAATATAAAAGAATAAGAGCCATAGCTAAACAAAAGTCAGAAAAAGACATAGAGCAGCATGGAATAAATTTGTTTCTAATTCATCATCATCATCATCATCATCAAATTCCTGCCATGTACCCTCAAGGGGTGTACAGGATTTGTTTCTAA
Organism: Typopeltis vanoorti; assembly: GCF_054136105.1. Classification (NCBI taxonomy): domain Eukaryota; kingdom Metazoa; phylum Arthropoda; class Arachnida; order Uropygi; family Thelyphonidae; genus Typopeltis; species Typopeltis vanoorti. The sequence goes on along the minus strand of NC_143563.1, from coordinate 79,142,469 downwards.
TTTAGAACATGATTTATATAAAATAAGACCCAATGTGTATAAGATTTTGAAACACTTAAATGCAGATACCAAAGAAAACATAAAATTAAACACTGAATTGAAATTAGAAGAATTTCTAAATTACTACATAGACCTGTGGACAGATAAATATTTTAAAAAAGACAACTGGCAAACAATTAACGAAAATGAAAAGGAAATAACTAAAGAAGAATTAAAAATCAGCCTGAAAGAAACAAGAAACGGAAAATCACCTGGAGAAGATAAGCTAGGTTCAGAACTATATAAATACGCAGGAACAAGATTCAAAGAAAGACTCTTATTATTTTTTAAATAAAATTTACTCAGCTGGTATCCCCCCCCCCCCAATAGAATGGAAAAAAGCAATTGTGATTTCCTATCTTTAAAAAAGGTAATAGAGATGACCCTAAAAACTATAGAGGTATCAGTATACTAAATTCCTGTTATTTAAGATTCTGCTATAACAGAATCTTATATTCTGTTATAGCAGAAATATTCCGAAAACTTTATTCTAGAAGTACAGAACGGATTTAGAAAAGGACGATCATGTATAGACCTGGCCTTTTTCCTAAAATTAATAATAGAGAAAAGAAGAGAATACAATTTAGAAACACATATTGCATTTATTGACTTTGAAAAAGCATTTGACAAAGTTAAAAGAAGCATATTTAACATATTAAAAGAAAGATAAATACCAAATAATATCCTAAAAGCTATCACAAGTATATATGAAAATAATCAAATACAAATAAGATTAAATCACGAGCTATCGTATACGAGAGAGATAATCCAAGGGGTCCGACAGAGATGTCCCCTCTCAGCAACTCTTTTTAATATCTACTTAAATGAAATAATAATAAAATGGAGTAAAAATTTACATCGAGGAATTAAACTTTCTCCTACAGGTAACTTAAACACTCTCCTCTTTGCAGACGACCAAATAATAATTACAAATTCTGAAGATAACTTACAGAAAGCTATTTTAGATCTAAATGAGATATCCAAAGATTATGGTATGATAATATCAACAGAAAAATCAAAAACTATGGCCTTTAAAGGACAAGATCCAGCAAGAACTAAAATAGTAATAGATAAATCTTAGAACAGGTGAATTCATTTAACTACTTAGGATGCACGATCACATATGAAAATGAAAAAGATATAAACGTAAAAATCGCAAAATATTTAAAACTAACAGGTGTAATTAACTCTATATTTAAACCAAACCTAGTTCAAAAACAAACCAGGCTAAAAGTATACAATACATTAGCCCTACCAGTCTTAATGTATGGAAGCGAAATCTGGACAATAAAAAAAAACACGAAGATTAACAACAATAACTGAAATGAAGTTTATGAGAAAAACTGCAAAGTATACCTATTTGATCACAAAAGAAACGAAGAAATTATGAAAGAATTAAACCAAGAACCAGTAATAGAAAAAATTAAAAAATATAAACATATATGGATGGAACACGTTCAAAGGATGAAAACAGAAAGATTGCCAAAACAAGCCTTAAAGTACAAGCCATTAGGAAAAAGAAAACCAGGACGTCCTCTTAAACGATTCAACGATGACTTCTAAGGCCGGAACAGGCCATGCTAGGCCTAAATCCTTGATACGCATGATGATGATGATGATGATGACTGGAAAACGAATATGCACAAAAACATTCAGAAGCAAGGCTCACAACATGTGTTTCCATGGTACGACCGCAATATGAATGCCCCAGAATGCAGCGTCGTATTCAGTGGTGCAAAGAGAGTGTGCAGTGGGATGTGGAAAGCTGTGTTATGGAGCGAAGAATCACGCCATACCCTCTACCAAGCATATGGACGCGTTGAGTGTGGAGGATGCTCGGTAAACCCCAACTATGAAATTCGGAGGTCGCGATGTCAAGCGCGATCCTGTTTTTCCTAGTTCGGCCTCTGTTCTCTGTAGTGCCACGAACATTGAACTCCGAGAGGTATCTGGAAATTCTAGACAATGGAGTGCTTCCTACTTTGTGTCATTTCTAGGGAACTGACCATTGTCTCTTTCAGAAAGACAATGCACCGTGTCATAAGGCTGCTGCTGTAACTGCGTGGTTTGTGGACGTCAATGCCATCACACTTGACTAGTCTCCACAGAGCCCTAATCTCAATCCTATTGAACATCTGTGGGATGGACTTTAGCATCGGGCGAGATCAACGGATCCGTCCCACAACAGTCCAGGACCTCATTACATACCTACAGGAAGCATGGTACAAAATTCCCATTTGATCATGTACGGTATCGTACGCTTGTAGAAAGTATGCCCCGTGGGATTGTTGCAGTCATTGCAGCGAAAGGAGGTCCTACATCTTAAGATGGGGACCATTGCTGTTTGTTCTTCACTCTGTGGTGTCCGTTGACTTCTTTCTAAGCAGTGTATAACATTAATTTACAAATCAAATTTACATTAATTTAGCATTCCATTACAAATCAATTTATAGTATCTTAGCATTAATTTATAAATCAAATTTACTTTAATTTAATATCAAATCTTTGATCATTAATCGAAGAACTGTTGTTATCACTTGACTAATAATTTGATTTTAAGCGATAAGGATTGCCCAATTCAATACCGAAGCTATAAAAATTAGCCAATTAATTTTAGCGATAATTATGAAGATCGGAAATGAATTAAACTCGTCAAATAAGCATAGTTGTAATCGGCCTTTTCAGCAGTTGAACCAATGTCTTCAGTAGTGTTTTAAAGAACACTGATAATGTGGGATCATTTGTGCATCGGATAATAATAAGCTTGCTGCTGCGGGTTCGAATCCCGCCATGTGCAAGGATGTGTATGATATGATTGTCTGAGTAGGAGATGAATTTCATCGCGCAGTGTGAGACCACCGCCTCACTTATGTAAAACTATTTAAAAATATATATACAAAAATATATAAAATTAATAAACAAAATTAAAACTAATCCTTTGCTCAACCTTCGGTACCAAAGTAGCATAGGTTTTTAACCTTTCGTGAGTGGGAGCTACATTAAAAAAACATGTATCGAGATAGGAGAGGCAGGCTTCAAACCATTGAAAGTAATGGAGAATCTATAATCAAGAATATTGTTTTTGTTCTTTACTCGCAGATTTTTTTCTTCGTTTTTGTGTGAGAAAACTTTTAAGTTGAATTAAATTATGTTTCACTTCATTTCAAAGAATGTTCTTCTTTCTCAAGACCGCTTTGACAGACTATTTTATTCCACGTTCAAGCCTGTTTTCTATGTGTTTTTTATGGTCGGAAATTGAATTTCTTGTATATAGATTTTCATATAGTGAATCAGCAAAAGTTTACAACAAATAACAACTTCTAATTCCAAACTCTAGAATGTAATCCGAAATATTGCTTTGTTCGTAGTCTTGAGTAATGAAATATTTAAGAGGCTAAGGAAATAATTTTGTGAGGAAACTTTTCTGTACTCATTTATTAGTTCTTGAAAGTAAACGTTGTTAAAGCGCTAAAGCACGCAATATGGATTTAAAAATCGATGAGCTTTGCAGTAAAGTTCTTCGATGTTTTATATCTCTAGCATACTACTTACTTTAATGCAACTTGTTTCATTGTTTTCTCGTTGACCGAATAACTTTTTAATGTTTCAGGCGAAATACTTTAATGATCGTAGAACTGAGTTAGTTCCACATTAATGTGATATAGTGAATGCTTTAAAACATGAGGAATATAATACATTCGGTGAGAATTGCGACTTTATTGCCGTGCTGTTTTCTTTTAAAGAAACGGAATAATTTAAGGATTAACAAACCCATCATACTCGTATGTATCATAATGCCGTTTAACCTGTCGTTCTTGTAGATTTTTGAAACGTTAGAAATTTCAAATAGGAAATGTACTCGTATATCAACTCCATATCAGTTTTCATTACGGCATGCCACCTGTCTTTGTTCCTTCTAGAATTTCTTTAGGTTTTAGTGCTAATTGCCTTAGAAAACAATTACTTGTAGTATAGCGACCACGTTCCATCTAATTTCGCCGAAGACCTGAAGTCAGATGGAAGAATCCTCAACATAGTCATCTAAGGTGCCATCATTCTTAATAATTTTAACTTTTCCTTCATAACTATTATCTGCATCCCATAGATTTTGTTTAGAGCACAAAACAAAAAAAAGCTAAACATCACAACAGAAAGTTTGCAGGATTTATAATAACACGTAGTTCATTACATGGATGACGATCCATGTAATGTGAAGCCCGTCTAAGAGGATACAGTTTGTGATTCTAAATTATTCGATTCATACCGAAGACGTTGTGTCATTCTCATAAAGAATGGCCTAAGCGACATACGCTGTTTAGTTGGAAAAGACTGGTTTCATTTTTTTTTCGCTGAGATGAAGGAACATTTCTCTGAAATAAAATGACTTTTTCAACTGAAGGTGAATTAGCTGAACCGGGGTTTTTCATATAGCAAACAGAGAAGACCAGACGGAGAATATAAATATACAGCAAAATAATATCGGAGCGCACAATGAGCTCATAAGTACTCATTAAGTGCAGGGCACTCTTTTAAGAGTGAAATAGCTCGAGAGACCGGGAACCTGTTTCGGTCGTCTGGAGTATGATCTGAATTTGGCTGCTGATAAAATATCGGTAACTGATCTAATAGTTACAAGGTGTAGAACCACGATTTATCGGAATCTGATTTAGCATCAGAACTTGAATTCAGAAGTAAAATATCAGAACCTAGACTAGAAAAGTGTCTGGAAAGTAAACCTGGATCACTTGTCAAGCACCTTCCTATTCACGTTAGGACTAGGTTTCTCTCCACACACACACACACACACACACCCCTCGCTGTAGCCAACCAGCCACCTGTATCCTGTATGATTTGACACTTATTCTCCACTGCCTCATTTATCATTTATCCCTCCCGAAACGTTTTTTTTTTTTGTTTGTTTGTTTGGTAGATACAGCAACAGTTCGCATCGTATGATCAATTTTGGATCAGTGACGCGTGTATATAGAATGATAAACCATATTAGCACAGCGCCCAAATATATAATTTGGGAACTGCTTATATGGTTTACTAATATAAAAATAAACCTTATTGGAACATTATTTTCCAGTGAGATCATTTTTACAGTATCAGAATGTGTTTAGGAATAAATTTCGTAATAAACTAGAACCAAATAATAGGACGGAATCTCGCATTGGATATAGAGACTGGATATGCAGATATATAAGGAAGTTATAAGACCATTTGATGCCTAGCATTTAAAGTAAAAAAGCCGGTTCTGTTCACAGAAAGTATTTGGATTTCAAGTGTAATATGCAGTATACCGTTTTGTGCAGCATTTTCGTATAAGTGTACATGATCGAAAACGTAAACTGTGTATCAATTATGTCAACAAAGGAAAAGTTATCTTAAGTATGTTACAATCTCTACATTATGGTACGAATAACTGAACTTCAATAAACCTGAGGATTCTCACATTTTGGGTTAAGTTGCATACAAATTGAAAGAATCGGTAAAGGCTCAGGACTGCCGTATTTGGTTGGTTCATTAGTTCATTGGTTCATTATCAACTTTCTTAACAATATCTGTTGTACACAACTTTCATCTAGACAACAGATCCGTTTGCTGTAACGTTATTAATTTCTAAATATTTAAGGTTTATTAATGTTTCGAAATTAACCCGAACATTTTTTTTTCCAGATACAACATAGTTGCGCTTTGATAGCTATAATTGTACACCTGTAGTTATTATACAATATATACAGTTGCCGGTCTTGTTTATTGAATAGAAAGCATCTATCATACCCTTATTCTATCCTCCACCCAATACGTCGTGAGTTCGAATCTCATTACGGGCATGGGTAATTGTGAATGTTTTTGGTAGATCGTCGGTGTGTACTGTCCCGCTTCATAGAAGACTAAAGCAGTTTGTAAAAAGTTCCATGTTTTGGTCCTTAGAGCTAGGTTTCGATTATGAAAAAAATCAAAAATATGAAAACCGTAGTAAAGGTTTAAAAGAAGAAGAACAAAAACAACAATAAAAAACTTTTCTCGCCTTCGGTGCTGATGTTCTATATAGGTTTACAACTTTATGTGTGTGAAAGTACATGGAAAAATTGAGTCGACACCTACAGTCGTATTCTGTTGTGGAGTTACAACTGTTGTAGTTACGATTGCTTTGTTACAAGGGATGATATACTGCGGTACTCATATACTGCATAGCACAGTTTTTCCAACTGAATTTCAATCTAGTATAAAAAGTGGGAATGAATCATAACTTTTGTTAGATACTAACTAAGCAGTAAATACTGGAAGAAAAAGACTTCCCTTGGTTGTAAAGCAGAGGTGCTGTTCACATAACCACTTTTTATGTCGTTTTTCAATAAACAACATAATCACTTTACACGTGAGATTAGGGCAAATAAGTGAGACTATACTTGATATATTTATAGATTTCTATTCATCATATTTCCTGACATTTTAGATATATAAATGAAACTAGGCGTATTTAGTATAGTCTATTTTTTTGTTTTGGTTTCAATATATTAAGCAAAAATTTTGCATTTTGGACGATATTTGGTAGTCTTATTTGTTTCTTTCTTTTCTTTTTTTTTGTTGACTTAAGTTTCATACTCTTTAAAAAATTAGAAGTTCATCTCTTCTCCAACAGGAGAAGTCACATGAAAATTCTGTATCACATTTGTCAAGATGACGCGAAATTGCTTTTCGGTTGGAAAGACCTGGTTCAAATCCCGTCTGCGAGGGTATTTAAACCAGCTTTTTCTAACGAAAAAGTGACCTTCCTGGAAATTGGAGCTTCTTCTGCCCTGCAGATAAAATACTGGTCAAGCACGCAGTTAACACGTAATATACTGGTCTTATGGTTAGCTGTTGCATCCATAATTCTAAACAAACTGAATTTCAATCTTCCTTCCCAACACATCTAGAGAAAGATGTCAAAATATTTACCCCGAGGGAAAATCTGAAGGAAGCTATTTTCTTATAGATCAAACTTCCTGGATAGTTTTTGAGTGGCCGCAAAGACTTAAAATTGGATGACAGCTCTTCCCTTCCCATACCACCTCATTCTGAAGCAATAAGAATGCTAATCCTGGGGGAGAGAAGTAGGCCATTTTGCTTTTTTTTTCGGGTTACTTCTTTCTCTGAAATACTTTGGAATATGAAATGTAGCGTCTAACCAAACAAGTAGAGTTTTTTTTTTTTTTTTTTCAGGCAGAAGAACTGACGGTGAGGAACTGCAACACCTTTTACTAATATTAAGAATAAATTCGAGAACAGATTATCGTCCAATAGACATAATGAAAAGAAACAAATTATTATCAATTGTTAACAATTTAAAAAATACTGACATCGCCTAAAAATAACGCTAAATATATCAGAAATCATTTGCAGCTATGTGTTTTACGTGCCAGTAACGACTTCGCAACGCGCATGTTGTACCACTCTGCAATTTTTCTTTCTTAGTATTCCGTTATTAAAAACGTTGTTCAGTTGTGCTTCTCAAAAATCTATACACTGATAGCTTTTGCATAACTAGCACACGGAGCTAAGTTTGCTAAATTCTGTGAATTACATTTGGATAGTAGCATTTAGTTAATGTTTAACAGTATATTTTTAATACTCATACTCATTTTAAAACACACACTAAAACAGGATTCTATTTCGTGTTTACTTTGCTAGTTTTATACACAGATATTGCTCTGTGACGTTTTATATTTTTTCTCTACTTACCACTTTCAATTGCAAAAGGACACTTGGGATTGTCGAAAGGGAAAATCTGCAAGTTTCCCTGGCAGTTTAGGATCATATTCCGCCTGGAAGAGAAATTTTTTTTCTGATTTATGTTACTTTTAGGAGATATATATATTTTACAAGCAGAAACAGTATATGAGGAAAAATATAATCACAGTTTTATCATTTTTTTTGTTTATTCGCTGACTGGTTACTTTAGTACCAACTTATGAATATGCAGCTGTATCAGCATTGGTTTGCATTTGCATTTGAAATAATTTGCCACAGTCTGCGAATACATTTTATGTCGAAAGCGTTTTTATGCGTTTTGCGCTCTCCTGATATTTGAAAATATCAGTTATACTTTCAAGTAATATCGAAATCTCTTAGCAAATAAGTCATCAGATGCTCTAAAAGAATACAGAAAAAACTGTAAGAGAGAGATAAGTCAATGCGCAAAAGTAACTAAACAAAAGTCATGGAAAAAATTAGTCAGAATACAGAAGATAAATATCACGATAAATAAAAGCTTACAAATGGAAGAAAGAGTACTGTAAAAGAAATCAAAGAAGATAAAAGTGAACATGAAAACTGAGATAAGTATATTTTAGATGTCTGGAGTAATTACTTTGAAAGACTGTTAAACAAAATAATCGGTCAGAGATCATTAGCAGAAAATATTCAAGACGAATGCAAATAGGAGCATACGTCCATACTTGAGATAGAAAATGTATCAAAAACCCGAAATGTGGAAAGGTAGCTGGAGGAGATTATGTTCAACCAGAAATGCTGAAATTTAGAGGTATAACCGTCTTGAAGTAGCTATTCTGACCAGGGCCTCTGCACAATTTAGAAGGCCTGGTCAGAAGGTCGAATTCCAGATGATTGGAGTTGAGTTCTCATGGTCCCCATCTATAAAAAAGGGAAATAAAGCTGAATGTGAGACTTACAGAGGAATTTCTCTGTTAAGTGTTCCAGGAAAGATTTATGCACGCATACTTAAGAAGAGGCTACAGGCTAAGAAAAACTGTGGAAAAGAAACTCGGAGAAGAACAATCTGGGTTCAGTCAAATAGATGTTGTCAAGATAATATTTTTTCTTTTCGACAAAGAGTTAAAAAATCATGAAATATAGCGCATGGATCACTGTCTAGGTTTTGTAGATTTGGAAAAGGCATATGCCAAGTTGCCTGTAGAAAAGCTTTTTAAAACGCTACAATTATATGGAGTAAATATAATATTATTAAGAACAATACATAGTATATATTTAAGTAGTACGTCAGCAGTTAGAATTGAAGGAAGAACTACTGGAAACTGGTTTGATGTAAAATCAAGGTGTAAGACAGCGTTTGCACACTATATCCACTTCTATTCATTATCTCTGTGGATCACGTTATGAAAGAAAGGGACATTAAACCTGATATTAGAATCGGAGATATCGCAGATTATGATGTACTCCTAAACACATCCGTTGCAAATCTCTAGTATTCCCTAACTACATTGAATAACAGCTGTGACAAATTTAGCGTGAAATTAAGCAATAAAAGACTAAAACGTTAAAATAGTAAGGAACATAAAAAGCTTCACCTGCATTCTCAATGAGAACCTATAGAACAAGTAAAATATTTCATCTATTTAGACACAGTTTTTAGTGAAGCAAATTAAATCTGGAAATAGACAACAGAATAAACAAAGTTGGAATGTTGGGGAGCAGTTGAATAAATTTATTGGAATAAGGGAGACATTAGACAAAACACCAAACAAGCAATATACTAGACAGTGTTCAAACCAGTTCAAATTAGTTTTATTTCTAACCCAACTCTCAGTTGGATAAGATAAGAGATTAGAGATGAGATAAGAGATTAGAGATCACTTACATGAAGTGTGCTGAGAAAGATTAGGGGAGTAAACAGATGGTATCAATAACAGAATCATATTTAAAATAAGGATATTAGGAAGAACTTGACAATTAGCATTTGAGAATGTGTGAGCAGGACTAATCGAAGGTGATATGGTCACTTAAATAGAATGAGAGAGGAAAGGTTAGGATGATTCAGTCAGAAGTGCCTTAGAATACCAAAATATCAGATAAGGAAATATTGGAGTGCCGACAAGTAATAGGCTAATTTCGAAGAAATTGTTGATTGAGATTAGTAGTAAACTTAATCATGTAGTACTGTCTTAGTAGCCTGTACACCCCTATGACTTTTCAATAATTTACAAATTGCTGAAATATATAATTTCAGTTTATAAATAAATTATATCCTATGAAGTTCGAGTATATGCACTAAATAATAATATTTCGGGGCTCCATATTTCTCAATGGCCTTTTCAATCGCAGAAACCGACAAAAGCTCAACCTGAAATTATTAAAACAGAACCGACACAGAAATTACATACATATCGTTGTGTTAAATTTTTTTCCTTGTCTGTTTAAAAAAATCTGTTACGATTTTCATATTTATTTGAAACAAATATATTAAATTTCCAAGATAAAATATTAATTTTCAAGAGTATTAGCAGGCTTTTATTTTTACAAAGCACCCTAAGTGAAAATCTACTTTTTGAGTCCAGTGCATGTCTACTTAAGGTATGAAATGTGTTTTTAAAGTAAATTGACCGAAAGAGAGCATCTAATGGAAATTAATAATTAAATTATAAAATGAAGCGATGTGGAGGATTTAATAATGATGATCTTTATATAGTACAGTATACAATGAGCACCATTCTTCTTTTTTTTCTTCTTTTTTTCTCACTTCTGAGGACAACTATGCTTCGAAACGACTACACCCCTTAAAGTTTCTTTATATTATTTTTATGGTTAACAAAATCATATCGGTCGTCCAACTTAGCTCTTAATTTATTTCTTTGAAAAAATTTTTCTTCCATTTTTACCAATAGTATGATAACTTGCAATATGTTATTCATTCAGGCGCATCATTTTCCTTGGGGGAAAATGATGAGTTCATTAATGAATTTAACGTTTTTACCGTTTATTAACCATTTTAGAATACAATTATATATAACTTATATTAAAACAGTAGGTTAAAGTGGGGTGCTTCTTAAATATAAAAGATTATATATATTCCCATAGAGCCTCCATAGCTCAGTCAGTATAGACCCTTTGGTCGGAAAGACCTGAGTCCGATTCCCGTCCATGACGTGAGGAGCCTTTATCTGGTCTCTTTCGACTAAAGGTGAGTTAGTCGGTCTCATAAGGAAGTAAAGAGGTTTTTTTCACCCGGAAACTCGGTTTTTCATCCCTCAGAACAGGCAAAACTGGCCCCGTAAACATACTCATATACAGATATAGGACACTCCTGGAATAAGGATTGACCGACCTATTTCGTGGGATTCTTGGTTTCGAATGCCTGCACGGTGAAGTGTGAGTCAGGATATATATTCCAATCCATTTATTTTAAAGAGTAGTGAAGGTGAGATTCAGGATACCTTAAGTTATTAATTTTCAAATTAAAATACCAGAATCATCTCTCTTATGATTGCAGATGGCAGGTTTTAAGACGAAACAATAAAATTATAGACCATTTGTGTTTCCTGAGTGGTGTGTCAAGGTTTCAGAGCAATTAATTATGATATAGGATTGGATAGATATAACATGATTATCTGAGAAGGATATTAGGAGTTTGTTAAGCTGATATCTTGTTTTAGCACACTGCTTAGATTTTGTAATAAGATGATATCAGGCGGCATCTTACAAAGAAAGTATATACTAGGAGGAGGCTGAAAAGTTCTGATAAACACCTAGAACAAAAATTATATTAAAGCAACTGATATAACCACAAGAAAGAACATGTATTAAAATCCTTTAACACCCATGTTTCATCAAATTGTAATAATTTGTTCGTTTTTCTTTTACGATATATAAGAAAACATTAAATTAATCAATATTTGTTATAGGTGTTTATCAGAACTTTTCGGCTCCCCCCCCGTACACAGTTTATTCAAAAAGTATCCGACTTTGATGTATATTTCGATGCACTGGCGCTAGAACACAGCACGAACTTGTCTGAAACTGTCCGTTCAGGATTTGGTAAGATAATTTAATGTCACTTGTTATGTCGCATTAACACTCTTAATATTACTCTACTATGGTAAGCAGTAAAGCTAAACGTGTTTGGTTTTGCAGCAATTTTTATGGCAACTGAAGTTGCAGAGGAAAAGCTTGTATTTTGGTTTCTTCTTAATTTGACAAAATGGCTAATGAATTACTGAAAAATGGCATATATTGAAAAGCTGCTGTGGGACGTATTTGAGCGGTTTCGTCAGTTTTAAAGAGGGAAGATCCTCAACTGAAAGTGAGCTTTCAGCTGGACTACTATCTGTGTATAGAAATAACGGAACTGAAAACTTTGCACTGTTGAGTTCAAATAATGTATTCGTGATGTCAGACCAAATTAAAATATCCATAGGATTATAACCTGATATGTTTGGATTTTACGGTGGCTTTCGATATATTATCAAAGCATATGAAAAGTTACCATTTAAATTAAATAAAAAGAGAATGCATGATAGATTAGTGCTTTTAGAAGGAGATGGGCTGTCTGATTGCCATCAATTAAATATGTATGGGTGAAGTATACACGGAATTATAAACGAGAAGTGGAATAATACAGGATTCTCTGTTTATGTCACTGTTCTATTTATCTGTTAATAATGTTGTGAATGGTTGAACAGCTGAATAGTTGGGGAAGATAATAAGAAGGTAATTGATATGCCACCACAAAAAGATTTGAAGAAACCTGAATTATGGATTGGTAGATGAATGGGAATGTGTTGCTGAGGCAATGTTTACTCTGATAGGCAAGTAAATAATGGTGCTCGGAGACTTTCAGGAGAAATTCCGTAGCTCAGTCAGTATAGACGAAGCCCTTTGGTCAGAAAGACCTGTTCGATTCCTGTCAGTGACTTGAGGAACCCTAATCTGGTCTCTTTTGCCTAAAAGGTGAGTTAGCCGCTCTGATACGGAGGTAGGTTTTTTTTTTTTTTCACTCGGAAACTCGGGTTTTTCGTCTCCCTGAACAGACATTGATTACAGTCATGAATACATCCCAGCCATCATATGCCGGATAAACTTGGGGGGGGGGGGTGAGGAAAGCAATGGTGAACTGCCCTTGTAAAAAATCTCACCAGGAATACTTTGTAGGCAATGCCTACAAAGTCACCTACGGTCGGAAACGACGGAAAAGAGAAAACCAGGACTTTCAGGATAATGAACATTAATAATTAAATTTAAATTTAAAATTTTAAAACTAAAGTAATTTTTGGTTTTATTGTATGTACACTGAGTGGCCACTTTATTAGAAACAGCAATTTAGTAATGAGTGAGACCCCTTTTGGTTTAGGAACGATCTGTATTCTCTGATATATCGATTCAACTGTCTAAAACGTTCCCTCCCTCTGGGATCTGTGTGTCCACGCTGTCACAGTGTGGACAAACAAACGACTGCTGCGAACTGCTCGTTCTACCTCATCCCAGAGACTCTATTGTGTTGAAGTTTGGGGACTGAGCTGGCCACTGAAGTACAGGAAACTCGCTTTTATGTTCCTCGAACCACTTCAACACGCTATGCACTTTATGGCATGGCGCATTGTCTTGCTGGAAGTACCCATTTGACAATGGGTAAACTGCAGCCATGAATAAAAAAAAATCAGCTACCGCCTTTTTATTCCCGTATAGGAAGTAGGCGAGGTCTTTTTAGTCCTATCTAACTTTTGAAGACTAAGTGGGCAAATCAATCTCCACTAGTAGCCAATCAGAGATAGCTGGCCCAAGGCTATCCTAATTTAAGCTGCCCACAATGATGAGACGGCTCAACAAGTGCCGCCATCTAGTGGTCCAACACAATATTTTTAATTTTTGAATTAAAAATTAAAAATAATGTGGGTTCTGCGGTCGATTTTCTTGAGTTGACGGGACGAAGAAACCGAGTTTCCTGGAGAAAAAAACCCGCTTACCCGTGCCAGAGATCTACTAACCGGTCGAAAAAAAAAAGGCGTAGAAAAAAGGTCTAGGCGGTGACTAGACTTGAACTTCAGTCTCTATCTTCGGGCGATTTAGCGCTGCAAAGTGCAAACACCACTTCCACATATATACATATTTACATTATGCGTTTATTTTTCTATTCCATTATTTTTCCTCTCAGAGTGAATTGTATTGGCTTGTTTTCATGTTTTTTCTTTATGGTGGGTATTTTATATCCATTATTTGTATGTTTTCTTCATATTCTTCAGAGATAAGGCCTATCTTCCGCCATTGGTGTTTTGTTATCTTTTTTCTGTTTATTGTGTCTGTTATGATTTCATTTAGTTTTTTGTTGAGTTTTTGCATTATATCTGGGCCTGTATCTCTTCCATAAATTCTGTCACATCTGTATGTCCAGATGGAGTACATTGTTGTTATAATTATAATTGCTTCGGTTATTGTTATGTTTCCGTCCTTTAGCCAGAATAGTGTGTGTTCTGTGACCGGTTCTTTGTGTTTTTTGAATTTCTGAACAGTGTTCCATATTGGAGACGTATGGGGGGAGTATAACATTGTGTGATATAGTGTTTCTGATTCAGGGCAGAAGTAGCATTTGGCTGGGGCTTGGAGTGATACCTTTGTATGCGCACCATAATCTGGTGGGTAGGCAAGCGTGGTGAACCTTGTAATAAAATGTTTTTAATTTCGGGTGTATAGTATAGGTAATCTGAATGCCTTTTTGAGTACATTGGATAATTAATTTTACCTTTTTCAAACTCTCGGTGTTGTGGAGGTGGTATAACTGCTCGCGTGAGAGTGATATTTGCAATTTTTGGTTTCATTTTGAGGAAATCTTTTATTGCTATATGATTATTAATGAATTTGTACCCCTCCACAACTTCAATGAACATTTTTGGTATTTTGCCATTCGATTGTGGAAGGGAATAAATTATTTGGTGGGGCATTATTCTTTGCATGTAGTGCATGATATATGCACTCCATACTTTGTGTTCCGAGTAAGCTCTCTCCATGATTTTTGCTCTTGCACTTAGAGTTTTTAAATGTACATTTATCAAACCAAGTCCTCCAGCTTCTATATCGTGAAATATTGTACACCTTCGTATGGGTTCCACTTCCACTGAGCTACACAGACTCTGCATCCATGTAGTAATCAGTGACGATATTAAGATATGCAGTGGCATTCAGATGGTGTTCAGTTCATATCAGGGGACATGACATGTGTCAAGAAAACATTTCCCATACTATTTCACCCCTGCGACCAGCCTGAGCTGTTGCTGCTTGTCAGGAAGAGTGCATAGCCTCATGTTGTTGTCATATTCTAGTTCTGCCATAATCATGATGCAGTACAAACCAGAACTCCTCAGATTAGGTGGTATTTTTCCAGTCGTTAGCCGTCCAGTATTGGTGATCACTTGCCCAATGACGCCGCATCTTCCTGTTCTTAGCTGACAGTATTTGGACCACGGATGGTTGCCTACTCTTGTACCCCATTCATGACAGCTTGCGACGAAGGTCGCGTAATGAGCTGTGATTTGACTGGTTGTATCCCTCCTATTACGTTTCACATTCTTTGCCATTCTTCTCTGACCTCGATGAATGAGCTGTTTCCGTCCACAGGAGTGCCGTTGGCTTGAATTTAACTGGTTAGTACACTATTCCTGGTATACCCTAAACACTATTGTGGTGAAAAGCCCAGAATATTAGACTTTTGAAATGCATGTCTATCACGAACAATCATACCCGCTCAAAATCATTAAGTCACCCCTTTTACCCATTCTGATGGATCAAACACAAAAAAATAACCGTCGGATCGTTCTGTTTCTTTTTTTTTTTTTTAAATGGGGGTGTTCCTAATAAAGTGGCCATTCAGTGTATATTGGATTCATATTTAATAAGTAAAAAATTAATTCACATTTTTGTAATTTATTATAACGCTAATGTCCAAAACTTAAGTCATTTATAGTTATTCATTTTTGGATGATATTATTACCGTAATATAACTTCTTCCAAATTGCTTTCTTGCTTGAGGAGTGGGGGGGGGGGGAGTTAAGCCGGTATTACTAAAATTTTAAAAGGGGCACGCGAAAACTGAAGGTTTGGGAAACACTGGCCTAGAGAAAAGGCTTGAAGGGGAGTGTTAAGCTAAATTTGAAATATAGTACGTCGCTTATACCAAAATTTTATTGTAGAGTTGCAATCAAATAGAAAACTTCGATTGATTGGAAATAAAGTTCAAATAATTCTCATGTTCAAGATAGCTTCCTCATCTTCATTCTATAACTGAAACATATTATTATTATTATTATTATTATTATTATTATTATTATTATTATTATTATTATTATTATTATTATTATTATTATATATAAGGTGCCTCCATGGAGTCAAAAGACTCATCGCGGGAGACCCAACATTGACATACTAACCGTTATCCGCACAATACCTGTCATACTTCCCCATAAACTCATTCACTGATGAAGCATTCACAACCACCTCTGGCAACGCATTCCAACCATTTACAGCTCTCCAAGCAAAAAATCTAGTCCTAACACCCTTGTTAACCACACTCTTACACAATCTCCAGGGATGACCCCTCGTTCTCTCCCTTCCTGTACTGGTCTTAAAAAGGTTATCAGTACCCATCCTATAAAACCCTTTTAATAATTTATATGCCTCTATCATATCTTCTCTCCTACGTCTATCAACTACTTTATGAAGCCCACAGACCTTCAATCTATCCTCGTAGGAGACATCCCACAGGCCTGCAACAATTTTCGTAACCCTCTTCACTGATTGACTGAATCCTCTTCACCATTTCCACATCACCAAGAAATCCATGTGACCAGATCTATGCACAATAGTCCAAATGAGGCATAAATAAGACATTAATAGTCTTATTAATGCTTTATAAAGTGGAACAATCACTTGCTTATCCCTGCTTGTCAGTGTGTTCCTCAATAACCATGTAATCTGATGTGAAGTTTTGGCAACCTTTGCAGTATGCCCTCGAAACTTAAGTTCTCTGTCCACAATGACTCCCAATTCCCTTGCCTCGTCAACTTCTTGCAGTTCAGTTCCGTTAATATAGTAAACAGCATGTGATCTTATCCTTCCGAAGTGCATCACCTTATACTTAGCCACATTAAACTGATAGCCATTTACTTTAGTCCATACCGCCAGCCTATTCAAGTCATCCTGCAAGATATTTACATCATCTGAATTGACCATCGCTCTTCCCAATTTTGCATCATAAGCAAAAAAGTGGACGTTTCCCTTCATAGTATTCCCAATATCATTGATGTACAAATTTTAAATCGTAGAGGACCAAGCACTGTGCCATGAGGCACACCACTAGTCACCTGCCGTCTACTGGACTCCGCTCCACCATAACCACTCTTTGATATCTATCTACTAGCCTCCCTCTAATACAAATCACTAGCCTCGGATCCATACCCATTTGCTCCAATTTATGCAACTGAGTTCCATTTAGAATCTTGTCAAATGCCTTTGCAACGTCCAACAGGATCACGGAAAAAGGATTTCCTTTATCCAACTTCATTGTTACTTTATAGAAAGTGAGAAATTGCTAAGGTAAGATCTGCCCTTCACAAAACCATGTTGCCCCTTATAAAGTATCATATTGCTGTTCACCCAGTCCTGAATTCTAATTTTTATCAATTTCTCCAGAACCTTAACCACCACTCCAATTATATACTGATTGGTCTATAATTTGCTACCTCAGTCCTAGAGCCCCCCCCCCTTATGTAGTGGAATAATTTTTCCCTCTTTCCACTCAATTGGGACTTTACCAGAAATGAGGCTTAAATTAAACAGCCAAGCTAGAGGAGATGCTAATTCTCTTGCGCATTCCCTTAAAACATGGGCCGATATGACATCTAGCCCAATGGAAGTGTTAGCATTAAGGTTCTGTAACATACTAAGCACCTCAAATTCTTCTATCACTAGACTCTCATCAGTCAATGACACGTCCGAGTACTGTAATATCACAATCCAGATGGTACACTTTTGCAAAATGATCACTAAGCAACTCAACTATTTGATTAACTTCTGTAATTTCCTTACCATCAACATTTTTTAAAGTCATCCTTCCAAAGTTATTCCTCTTTTTACTTGCCACGTAGCGAAAGAACTCCTTAAGACTTTTTTGGACTCATCAGCTAGCTTCCTCTCATAATTAGCTTTGGCCTTCCTTACTATGCAGGTTACCCTTCTTGCCTGTATCTTGTACTGCTCATGGGAATGCTCATCACCTTTTTCTTTACACTTATACCACAACTTTCTATTTAATCTGCAACTCTCGTTTAATAATATTATTCATCCATCTTACTCCTACCTGATTCCTCCCCCTGACTCTGGGAACACAGTCAGATACAGCTTTCATTAAATATTCCTTGATAATACAATCTCCCAAGTCAAGACCACATGATCACTTTCCCCAAGTCAAGTGGAGACAGTGCATTTAAATTACTTACTAATATGTTCTCCGATTACCAGAACCGAGGCTTAAATTAAACAGCCAAGTTAGAGGAGATGCTAATTCTCTTGCGCATTCCCTTAAAACATGGGCCGATATGACATCTACCCCAATGGAAGTGTTAGCATTAAGGTCTAACACTTCCATTGGGTTAGATCTAACACTCTCAAATCTCTTGTACCTTCTATTACATGCTGTCTCAGGTGGTTATCTCTTAACAATTGTATAAACTCCAATTCCTTTGTTCCTTGAGACCATTCCTTCTCCCAATCTATGTCCCCATAGTTAAAATCGCCCATAATAATTACACGTCCTCCACTTATCTTACTAATTTGCCAATGCATCCATCTACATTCTCCCTTATACCCCTTGGATTATAAGGGGTATAAGGCAACCAATTACATATTTCATCCTGTTGATTCACACCAAACAGCCTCAAATGTACTACCCTCTACATGCCTGTCACCTTCAGGCACTTCTATAATTTTTGGCTTTAACACTTCGTCTATCATTAGTAAAACTCCTCCCCCCCATTCTGTCTTCTCTGTCCTTTCTGAAGATTCTATATCCCTTACATTCAATCCCTATGACTAAATCATTCTTAGTTAACCAAGTCTCACTAATTCCTGTAATTTTTGGCCAAGTAGAACTAAGTAATGACAAAAATTCATCACACTTATTCCAAATACTTCGGGCATTAGTATACATAAACTGCAATACTTCGTTGCTCCGATAATCACACGGTGTGTGAATTAGTCCACTCTGAATGCTGTTAAAATTCTGAGTACAATGATTCCCCATATCACAGTTATTATTGACCTTAGTATACTATTTACAGCTAACTCTACTTTCCTGTCATTATTTCCGACAACCATCCTCGCCTTCTAATAACTCTCGTTTCCCTGGTCCAAAACCTCCATATGTTCATTAAACAGTAACTTCTGTAAAAGCTTACTGGACAATTCTAGATGCTCTGCAGTTGTGGAACAAAATGTCTATAAATTGCGAATGTTCGTTAGTCAATTTGCATATTATGCAAATATATTATGAAATTAGAGAACGAAAAACTACCACTAACGTATGAAACCGACTTCCTCACATTTATCTGAAAAATGGTTATAAATGATATAAATAGGAACAGAACTTAAGCATTTCCAACCAAAGGGTGTTGTCGCTACCGACTGCGCCAGAGACGTGACCGTTAGGTGCAATTATTTTGAAAACCTCCAGATATTTTACATCGAATTATAATCGTGAGTAGTACTCATTATTTCCATTACTTCAGAATCTAACTTCTTCAGAATCTAAGTCAATGAACTTGTGACATTGTAATGTAAATGAAGTATGTTGTTCAGCCCGATTTACTACAACTTCATGTCGCTTTCACTATTGTTGGAAATAATAGTGTATTGAAATATTAAAATGGAATGTTTGAAACAGTATATCTCTGCTGGATAGCGTTCAGACATAGAGATAAAATTGAAACGTTTTCTAATTCTTTATCAAGCATCGTCCGAAACACCAAGCTTCAAAAATTACTGCACCGTAGAATAGAGAAGTTAAAATATTCTTTGTACTAGGTAATAAATGTTTTTTGAGTTCACCTTGAATGACAACTTACCTTGTAATATAAAGGACGGTGCCGTTGCTAAAGACTTTCAGAGACATATGGACGGGAACGAGAGGATGCCGAAATTCTCCATGTTTGATGAAATAAATATCGGGGATCCACATCTTCTCTGCGTGCATTATAGCGTTCAGGTATCGATGGTGTCCGCCATCATCAAACGCTAGTCGGGGATCTTCCCATTGCTGTAGTAGCAAGAATTCCACTTCGTACTTCTGGAATAACAACAGATATCGACGTAAGATTAACGCTGACCTATAGCGAGCTAGTCTTCAAATGTTATTTATCAGCACTGATTTTATTTCATAAATTAATTATCTATTTCATTTAATCAGTTTAGACAGAAGCGATACCCATTTAAGTATATGCGTGCTTATTTGTTCGTAGATGTTTTCGTAGGTTTTCATGTGGCATAATTTTCCTAAAGGGTTTTCAATCCTGATTTTCTTAAAAGTTGTGACTAACTTTTCTTTTTTAAATTACCCCTTTTTATCATTATCAATTTTACATGATATTAACCAGAAACAAAAATTCTATACAATGATGGAATTCATTGAAGGAATGATGATATGTTGGTTCTGTTTGTACAGAAGTGTCCTAGTGATTAGGTTCTTGCAGATTATAAGTTGGGGTTCAGGCTTATTCCTATAATATTCCTCAGATCATTGACGTGGATGTCTTAAAATCTTGAAGGCAGTCATGTTTTTAGACAGCATGCGATATGTTATAATGTATGGGATCCCAAATATTGTTTGCTACATAACAATATTCTTTCATCCCTTTAGAGATATCCAGTGGGCTCATCTACGCCATGTACACATTGCCCGCAAGTTTTATAGAGGAATTATCAAAATTCATTGTTTAGTATGCTTTTTCCAAACTGTGGTGTCCGTGTAAAAAGAGTATTGATTTGAATTTATCTATTTATATACTGTCCTTTTCAAATCCTTAACACTATCATCATCGGAGATTTATTGTTATTATTATTATTATTATTATTATTATTATTGTTGTTGTTGTTGTTGTTGTTGTTGCTGTTCGAAATGTTTGATTTCAAATACAGAACAACTCCCGAACCGTACCTCGATAGCACAATCGAAACAATGATTGTACATTTCGTTTTGTTTTGTTTTGAATATACCTCGGCTTGAAATCTCGGGTAGATTGCAAGGAGTATTTATATATACGCTTTTTATATACGCTTTTCTGCTGAGGTGAGTTAATCATTCTCATGCGACGGTGGACGTGTTTTCATTCACTACTCCAAGAACACACGCAATTAGATCGCTTCAGATGAACCTCGTCTCGTGGCTGTAGCTACCTGAACGTAATAAACAAAATCGTCACTGCCAAACCTTACATTTCTTATTTCCCTGCATATGTTTTGAGGATTAACACAATTCAACCTCAAACTTTATCGCATGGTCCGTTCTTCTTCCCGATAACTGTTTCTGCTGCATTTACTGGTGTTGGAAGAGTTTTTAGTGTATATTCTTATACTGTTTTGCATTCATCTTGCTGTGTCTCCCCAGCCCTTTCTGTCAGCTATAGGAAACCTTTACACGAATCAGTTATATCATAGTTAATGCTTTCTTCTATTTTGAAGTGGTGAGCGTCAATATTTTCCTCATTTGCTGTATTTAAGGAGATATGGGTCAGGCAGAACAGTGAAGAATACAGAGAAAGGTTTCCCGATTGTATTAACATAAAAATAACGCTATTAATAATAAAAATAAAATAAAATAAAAAAATTCTCAGTCCACCCACTGCATATGGTGATGGGGTGAAAGGTTATAATAATACTAATGCATTATTACAACCTTTTGTGGATCTAATTTGGTTTCAGCAAGTTGGCATTTCTTTAAGCAATTATCAAATATTAATGAAAATGAAGTTTCCTTAATGCTAATGAAAATAAGTGTTTCTGTAAGGTTAATGAAAAAGACATTCATTAACATTAATGAAACATTTATTGAAAATAGCGCGGCGTTAAAAACAAAAACAAAACAAAACAAACAAAAAAAAAAAAACTAATTTTTGCCTTGTCGAATTCTTTGGATCTAATAAGCAGTGGCGGCTCGTGGCTTGAAATCGTGGGGGTGCTGCAACTTTTTACTGTCATTTTATTTACTATATACATACACATTGTATGTATAATATGTATTACTATCCAAACACAGTGTATACGTGTTTGGATAAAATATCAAAATTATGGTAAAAATTAAAAAAAAAATTAAATATGAAAAAATATTGTTTATTATCGATAAAATTATACAGTTTGGTATAATTCAAAATTACTTAAAAGCTACAAGATGAATTTTTATTATTTTTTATACAAAATAAGAGAATTGTATAGGATTGTTGATGATAAAATTAAATATTACAAGCAAATATAAATAAATTAATAAATATATTTGTATATCGAGAAAAATTGGGGGTGCTGCAGTTCCTCAGTGCCTATGCACGAGCCGCCCCTGCTAATAAGTATCCTAAAACGACTTACTCATATTAGTTTAAGAGGCGAAAAAGATTCTATACTTTAAACGATTCATGAGAAAGCATGATAATTTTAAGAAACATGATTTCTTTAAATGTTTCGTTTATTTTTAATAAACTCCTTATATTAACAATGCGGTCTCAATATCGAAAACTTCCTATAGAATTGCTTAACCACGGAAACCTACGTGTATAAAACTAGATTTTTCATTAATTTTTAATATCGTAAAATATCAGTAGGATATGAAATACACTGATTAACAGTAATAAAGCGTTTCAATTCTCAATTAAAATTTGAATTGACGATTTTTATTTGTAATGTTTCAGGTATGGATTTCAAAAATTTGATAATTAGCTAAAATGTTTCAGTAAGCGACTAAGCCAACAGTAAGTATTTATTTATTTATTATTATTATTATGTTACACTATAATTATAATATTAGTATATTAATGTAGCCAAATGTAGAAACTCTCATAGTTTCTACATTCGTCTTCGAAATAATGCTGGATCTAATATCCACTTTACTTATATAATTTTGCATCACCGAAAACAAGCCTTTTGGCTCTTTATTTTAGTAAATTATTATATTATAATATTCTTGTTATAATTATATTTTAATTTTTTTTATTTTTATATTTAATTTTATTATAATTTAATAATAATTCTGCATAAAATTCTGCGTTGGCTTAAATCGAATGTTAAAATTTAAATTTTATCGAATACATACATTGTTTTTGTTTTTATTTACACAGTATAACAGAAATCTAATATGACGAAAAGAACGGTATTACATTCTTAATTTGATAGATAGAAAACCTTGAAAGTATTTTATGTAGCACAACATATAATATGGTGTTGTTCATTTAATTTAAAATCAGTTCATATAGTAATATGTTTTTGAAGGTAAATATATTCAGACTGTTTGTAAAATTTTTTTTTTAAAAAACTGGAAGTACAGTAGTCTCTCCTTATCTGTTGGGTGATACGTTCCAAGATCCTCAGTGAATGCATGAAACTGTGGACGGTACCGAGCCCTATACTGTTTTTTCCCTATACATACATATCTAAGATAAAGTTTAATTTATAAATTAGGCACAGTAAGAGGTTAACAAAAATAACAAATAATAAAATACAACAATATACTGTAATAAAAGTCATGCAGCGATGCGTCCGCTTCGGTCACCCGTAAACTCCCATGTTAACGAAATGCCATTGGAAGGGAAAGCGTTCGACTTTCGAAATAGAAATTCGAACCCCAATTTTCTTTGGTTGCGCTGTTATAAATGAAAGGTAAGAAATTGATATGCAAATTTTGAAATTTTACGTGTATTCAGTTACCTTTACTTTTCACCGTCAGTGACTAACGGGAGGGTAGCGTATACTGTACAGTACAGCATGGATACGCTGAACAAAGGGATGATTCATGTCATGGGCGGGACGCGCGAGATTTCATTATGCTACTCAGAACGGCGCGCAATTTAAAACTTATGAATTGTTTATTTCTGGAATTTTCCATTCAATATTTTCGGACAGGGGCTGACCGCGAGTAACTGAAACTTCGGATACCGAACCTGCGGATAAGGGGAGGAGGGACTACTGTATTATTTTTAACAACTTTTCTTTTTCGTGAGAGAAGTTGGCTGTTGGAAGTTGGACACAAGAGATGGAGGGCAATATCCCTACAACAGCAGTTACTGATTGAATTTAAAAAAAATACGTAAAAACTTCATAATTGAAAACGAAAGAAAAAAAGTATAGTTAGGTATGTGTGCGCCTTCTTGTTGCATTCGTGCAAGAGTTATCCTGAATAATTGTACAGTAGTTTTAAATATTGTTATGATAAAGAAATCGTATGATGCAACAGGGTTTGTTTGTTTTCAAAAGACAGTTGGGAACTGCGTACTTAACTAAGGATAGCCGAGCAGTAACTAACCACACCCACTTATTCATACTGCATGGGCATTGCATGAAAGCTGTATGCAATACTCACCAGGCTGGATTCATCTGGAGATGATAAGGACAATAGCAGGACTGTGACATCAACTACTGTATGGTCTACAAAAAAATATTCTATTATTAAATCATACAATACAATACAACACATAATAAATAAATAATACATGAAGTCTATCCCATTCGCATATTATGTGGATGGGACAGAATGATTATTTCATCTTTATTAGAATTAGCTGTCTCTTGCATAAGTATTATTTATAAAAGGTTCTTTTAATCAGTACATTTTTTGTTTGTTTTTATTGAAAACACCCAGATCACTTTTGGTTTTTAAGTGTTGTGAAAAAAAGTCTTAATTCGCAGCTATTGGTATATGTGACATCTTTTATTGTTAATACGTTTTAAGAATTCAAGTGCTTTGAAGACAGTTTAACACTTACCCTAAAAGTATTCTTACGTGTCTTCTGATAAGAATAACATTTCTGATTTTTATCCTTGGATGTCACTCACTGCTAGAATATGACGAATAGTGAAGTGGAGTATTTTCTTTTCAGTTTTAGCAAATATTTTTAGAAACCTTTTCCTGCAGATCGTTATTTAAAGGAGCAAGTAATCTTTTTACTTTCAGATAACTGATGATTGTCAACCATTTCAGATTATTTACGTACTTTTCAGAAATGGCTTTCGACGATGATGGTTATCATTCTTTTATTTCTAGTTATGTTTATACAAAACACCAAAGTTGTTCTCTTGTTTTCTCCTGATATGCTGAGCTCTACCACGATCCAGGGCTATTTTCGTATTCCTGTAGCTGTTAAACATCGTAACCATCCCCACTGATCAGATTTCGTATCTTTATTTTTTTTCATACTAATCATTAATTTAAATGACTAATTATTATGAGAAAATAATATAGACAAAACTTTAGCAACAGCCGTAGAAAACCTAATTAAAGTGATGTGACTCCTTTATACCTGATCAGATATTATTTGCGTTAAACTGTTAATTTCTTATGAAATGGATTCTGCAAAGACTGATGTAGCTTCTATATATATAGCAGCACTGTTACTCAACTTATAAATTCTATGTGATACTCTAATGTCATGGTGGGTTTTATGTAGAAGAACGAAAGAAAGAATTTGCTAATATTTTTCTTCAAAAATGTTGGTGGTAATCATTAGAAAATACCAAGAAAAGTAGACCATTTCAGAGAGTAGAAGGAATGAACGAAGGGAAACTGAGTTTGCTTATTATATCATGGATGTTAATTATTAATTACTGACTACTGTCTTAACTAGGTTGGAAGAAGGCAAAGTGATTATAATTGTTAGTTTATTGACGATTGCCCATGAAAGCACCTGTAAGAAAAGAGAAGAGCGTAGTACTTCAGTAAAAGTGGGTCATCAGTAGTTGTATTGCCCTATATAGTATAACGTTTGCTTTGGTATTTAGTTTGGTACGACCTGGATTTGAATCCCAGTTTAGGTCTTGAGGAATTGTATATGGGCATTTAAACTACAGGTGAGTTAGTTGGTCGCATAGGGAGGTTACAGTTTTCGCCTGCAGTTAACTGATATAATATGTTGTCCTAATGGGCTCAGTTTCTCTGCAGTGATTATATACAAACCAAAATCAATGCCCTCTTTTGAATAGGAGAGAACGTTGAATAACAGAATTAAGAATTCGTAGGGAGTTTTAGGTATGTTACCCAGAATATCACATTCTGGGTAATTTCAACCAACTAATTTTGTAGAATGAAAAAAAAAAAAAAATCCAAGAACCCTTCAACCTCTGTTTCGGAGACTGTCAAACTCATCTTCAGTTCTAATTCTAAGACTATAAGTCCTTATAAAGATTCTAAAAGGGATTGAAACTTTTGTCTTTCTAACCAAAGAGAAAATGTCACGCCACTCTTGTAAAGAATATGGAACGGAAGGAGAGGTGAAGATATCCTGAAGATGGTGATTAGAGACAGAAAGAACTTGCAAGATTGAATATTGGGGTAAATAAAAATCCTGGTTAAGCAAGCAAACAGGCATTCAGGAAATACGTAACGCTTAGAGTGGAAAATAAAGCTATCCTCTCTATAGAGGAGCCAATTTTAGCCAATTTTGCTATGTGTGTGTGTGTGTGTGTGTGTGTGTGTGTGTGTGTGTGTGTGTGTGTGTGTGTGTGTGTGTGTGTGTGTGTTCCTTGCCGTCCACTTCTGCTTTACAAAAAAAAAAAAAAAAGCCTTCTCCACACCGTTTTGTATCCGGCAGTAGCAGTAATGTTCGTCTTCAGTACTCCCAAAACATCTTTGTCCTCTTTTCTCCCTTCACCTTTGACAATGCTCAACTTAACTGTCAAAATTCATCTCTCTCTCTCTCTCTCTATTCCTCCCGTCCTCTCTCTCTCTCTCTCTCTCTCTCGGATTGATTCTTACTTCTAGCCTTTCCTGGCATAATCGCATCACTTCTTCTGTAGTATTCTCAGAATGAGAATTACTACATTTGCTAATATAATTGATATATATATATATATATTAACTTTGTAATATGTATATAATATATATATATATATATATATATATATTAAGTTTCTAAGGTGTGTAGGGTGTATATTTCTCGTTCATAGTATGTCCCTGGGCTTTTTCAGGCTATTGTACGTAGTTTGTAAGCTTCCTGTATTCAAAAGGTAGTTTATTTAGCATATCTGGGATGTAGAAGCTCAGAGTGACCTTTCCGTAGTGATTATTATATTTATATGTGATATAATTAGTTGTCTGAGGTCTTGTTATACGGCGTGTATTTCTGGTTACCCTGTAGTTTGGCATCAAAATTATATATTGTAGCATAGCTGCATAGTGACATAAGTGTTTTGTTGTTAGTATTTTGTTTTGTGACACTGCAATATGTATAATACCAGTATCGTCTCTTTGTTCCCCAACGATCAGCGTTATCATTTTGTACTCTAATGATATTGATCTATTTAGTTTGTAGTGTGCACAGAATTAATACGTAGTTATAGCGTATCTTAGTATATTTTGGCATAGTTATCTGTTTATTAGTATTTTTAGGCGTGTGAGAACTATGTCTTTTAACCTGTAGAGCTCGCCAGTTATTATTTGGACTTTGTTTTGTAGATGACTTATGCGGCTATTCCAGTTCACATCTGCATCGAAGTAAATTCTTAGGTATCGAATTGTTTTAACCTGAGTGATGGTAGTAGTTTTACTGTTATGTGTGTTTTCTTTGTTGGAGAGTGGATGTTGGATGAATAATAATAATAATAATAAAAATTTTTGTAAGCACACTATATGATAGTTTATCGACTTAAGGATGATATTATTAACTGAAACTAATGTTCATTTGAAAATTTGTGATTCTTAATTAAAGAAATATTTCATTTACGCAACTGCATTTAATTAGCAATCCCCGCAAAATATTTGAGGAATGCAATCCATCTTTATACTCAGTTGGTCTCTTCACTAGGCTGCATAAGCATTGTTGGTTGGTCTTTTTTTTAATTTTTTGGTTTTGTAATAACCTTAGTCATTTACATTAATTTAAATTTAAAAGGTCATTAATTTAAATAACCTTAACTAATGTTTCGTTGTGTTAAGGGGAGTGCATGATATGGGAAACAATAATCAAAGCACATAATTATGAATACTTCAAGATTCCAACATGCAGCGTCCTAAAATATCTTTTTAAAATTATATGGTTATTTAGAAATTAATCTTTTATCTCTCAGCAACTCATTGAGTATAACGTTTTCAAATAGATCACTTCGGCAATAATTATTTCTTGCGTCTATATATGCGAATATTATTAATATGCAAATTAATATTATTAATTTACATATCGGATTTAACAAATCCTTGAAATATACTGTTTGCGAATAATTATTTAGAGAAAGAAGTAGAGCTAATACATTATATTATATTATCAAATGAAAATTAAATAAATTGTTTCAATAGTTTGTTAGATTTTGGAAGATTTATTCTGTGTACAGCATGCAGGTATTGTGAGCAGAATTACCATCTAGGATGAATTCAAATATCTGAATGAGAGAGAGACAAGGAGTGACATATAATTATCTGTCTCTTTTTGTCAAAGGGCTTCGTGTATATCAATTGAGCTACAGAGGCTCTAAGAGACTCTGTAGCTCAACTGTAGTTTCAAAGACCTGGGTTCGATTCCTGTAGGAGTGAGAGAGAGAGAGGTCTATAAGAACTTTCAATTAAAGGTTAGTTGCTCTTATAAAAAAACCTAATGTTTTTCATTCTTCAAATTAAGCAAACCGGCCAGGGGAACATTACGCAGTTTATTTGCAGACAAAATTATACATTTCAATGGTAATGGCTTATTACGATCGCTTTATCCCGCTAAATTAGGGTTACAAATTCAAGGTTACTTGGATAGTTATAAACTTCTAATTGGCCTGGAAGGAACGAATAGTATCCAAAATCGATCTTATCTTGACGCTAAGTTGCACACACACACACACACACACACACACACACCACCACCACCACCACCACCACCACAACCTCTTAAACCTGTTTTAAGAGGTTATGGTGGTATGTGCAACAGACATGTTTAAGAGGAAGCAGTGAACTCTGCTTCTACATTCATTTGTGCTTCATGATTTTTAAGGTTTCATCATCCTAAAGTTAAAAATTCGATCTTTCAAATTTTCATTTTCATTCCAACCCATAGCGCTCATTCATGGTACCGGTTTACCATTCACAGTACTTTTTTAATTTTTTTTCAGATAAAATATTTTAAGAAATTTTTTTTTCGTTTCATTTACAAAGTATTAGAACTAGGTTGTCCTTTTGTTAAGTGATAAAACGTTTAAAACTTTTACCGGTGCATTAATACTGTATATTCGGTTTTAGATTCACCTTAAAGGCTACCATTCAAAGCTTTCACTAGTTTAATTAGTTCGGAATCTCTACCACTGCAAGCTTCATAGCGCAAGGAATGATATTAAATTGTTGTCTATAATTCATCAGTGTCCATTTGCTTCCATCTCATAATTAACTGTTTAATGTGATCGGTTCCTGGAAATCTACTTGGCTAGACATAAACATCGTAACTCTGTTCGCTTTTTTTTTAAAGAGCCATCCAGGATAACTAGGGTTACAAAAGTAATTACAGTTCAGGAAATATTCCGATTATTCACCGTAATATATAGGAAAGGATACAATACATCACTACTCAGGGCTGTTGTAGCCTTTAATGACTAGCTGTGATTGTTAACAGTTTCGATGATACTCTAATCCACATATCATATGTGTGTACTCATATGTATTCCATCAACTTGGTTTGCATTTTAATGGAACAAACAGAATGTGTTGATATTAGTTATTTGGGATCTCGCAAGAATACATGTGATATTTATTCTTCTACTTCATTATTCCGTTATTCACAGTGTGACTTGGGAATGGTTAGTAAAGTTTTCGTTGCCAGCAATCTCCTCTCCGCGATAAATTAATCATCTCACCGTTGATTTCTTAACTTCTTTCTCTTAAGAAAATGTGAGTGATTAATTATTTTTTTTTTACTTTATGGTTAAATTACTTATGCAGCCATTTAAGTATGAATGAAATTTACAATCATTAATACAGCCTGTCCGAAAATTTATTACCAGTAACAAAATAACACTATGTATAGTAAAAGAGATAGATTCATTGGGTTTTCACTCACGAAGTTTTCAGGAAACCCAAATTTAGCAAGCCGAAAATAAGAACACATCATTATCTGCTGCACTGTGATGTTCAAGTATCATTATGATATCGATATATATATGCTGAACGTAGTAAGCTTGATTATCTGCTCTGTCAGCTACTAAAATTAAGCGAGTTTTTGCGTTTGTGTGTGAGCTTGTGAGAAAATTTGTGATGATGAAACACAGATGATTCTGTGTATTTGGTTACCAAACGTCGTCTTATGTTTGGTAAGAATTCTGTTAGACATCTCGTAATATTTAATAAGCTTATACGAAAAAATAATATTTATATATTCTGTACAATAATATTGTTAATCAGCATGCATCAGGACACTGAAAAAAACAATTTAAAAAAAGACAAAATTTAACACACTAGATTGTTACATAGTAAATTTTGTATTCTTCCTAATTTCTTAAAGTTGTTCATTCTCAGAACATGGATATTAATTTTTTGCAAACTATCCCAGATATGTTCGATAAGTTCTGGGCTGCTCAGGTATGTTTACCATAATTATTGGTCTCAAAAATATCTTCATCTGTTTTGGTAGCTTGACAGAAAGGTTGTCGTGCTGATACAGATCAGGATTTTATACAAAGAATTATATGAGTGCAGAATAATCTTGATTGTCACTGTAAACTTCGCTGTCCAAGTGAAACAGCCTACACACCATATGGCTACCTTCAACAAGTGTCACTAAGCACAGGATTCTTACTATTCTCGGAAACGCTCTGTGGACCTAAGCCGCATCTGCGTGTGCCCACCTGATGCATGAACTCTCTGTTGCGAATTATCGCTCCACAAAACGTGTGCTACTATTGCAAGGTCCATTGCTTTAGCTCTTTGTACCATAATAGTCGTTATGTGGAAATGATAGGGGACAGCCTGAGCTTACGGGAAGCTGTATTTTCATAACATCCCATCTTACGAAGCGTTTTCCAATAATCGAGAAAATTGGAATAGCCAGAAATACTAAGCAGTATTTCTATTTTCTTCACATTGAAGAAAAAAGAAATACTGCTTCACACTGCCTTGCAATGCTTTAATGGGATTAAATTTGAGTTACTAATTGTTGTGCATCTGGAGAATAGGCAGATCTGTAATTTAACCAGTTCCCACTTATGGATTTACCTCTTTAGCTATACTCATCTGGCTGATTTCTATCGTCAAGCGTTTTATATATAATTATATCCTTATGCGATTATATACATATGCTTACTTTGTTTTAAAGAGTCTCCCGATACTCGTTGGGGAAAGTGCATGTTTATCAGATCTAAAAATTAGGTAAGGATGAATAAAAGTATGCTGGTTTAGTTTTGTACTATAATCTCAGATAAAAGGAGTATACTTACTTGTTGGCCTTATCCGATGATCGTAGTCTTTTGAATTCGTCAAGATATCGAGAATCTGTTTATCTGATTTGTTAAGTAAACTGCCAAAAAAAATTTAAAAAAACACGCCATTAGAAAAACTCTATAATTTTATTGAACAGTTGTTTAGAAGTGAAACTATTCACTCATAGTTAACTCTTAATATCTGCTCACCAGTATGTCTATGGTGGATACGGTGAACTTTGAAGATAAATAAATGTAACAATAATTCTTATTCAGATCAAGGACGGCTTATATGAACTTGTATACAGAGTGGAATGATTGAAGTGTGAATTCAGCCATATGAATTTAATAAGTTTAGGATTTAATAAATAAATCCCGGGATTTATAGTTCGAAGTATAGCAACCCTACTACATAGAAAGGTATGCATAAGTGGATACTAACTTCTAACTCGTGACATCCAAAAACATCGAAATAATAAGCAAAAAAGAATTATGGAATAGGCAATCTGTTAAAAATAAATAAATTAGTAAACATTTTCCCATAAAATTTCCTTAGAGCTTGTTCCACAATCACGTTGATGCCCTGAGAGTTATTTTCTACAGACGAAAAAAAAAAAGTCCAATTCCTTTTCCCTTTAGTACCCAACATGATTTATATATATATATAAAGTCTTGGGTGTGGACAGCAGGGTTTCCCCCCCAATATATCTGGGATTTTTCATCCTGCAAGCAGGCAAACCGGCCCCGTAAACACACATGGATACAGTCAGGAATACTTAAGACAATCCCTTCAGCCATAGGTCTGAATTGTCAGTTATGTCGGTCCCGAGCCCGGATAAAAATAGAGGGGGGGGGGGAATTGAGGTGGTGAATAACCATACGAAATGAATGAATGAATATTAAAGTACTAAAGTACTATAATATATATATATATATATTTTTAAATTATGTCTCAGATAAATTACATACATAGATACAGTAATATTTATATATGTATATAATATATATAACACATTACAATTGTGAATAACAGATACTTGCAAGTAAATAATTTTCTTCCTCGAAGCTTAGCAGAGCTTATCTGAGGAAGATAATAGATGATAGCTGGTGGTGGTGGTTTCATGGTTATGTTTCTATACTTGTCGCAAGCCAGGTGTTGATTTTACTGTTTGTTGGTACGTGCTTGAGGACTTCAACTGCTATTACAGTTTAACTTTTTTTTTTTTTTTTTGCAAATAGGGTCGGATTTAGACATGATGTGTTTGTTTCTTTGTGTTCTTGTAGTGATGGTTTTTGAAAGGGGGTTTTCATAGGGTGTGTGTGTGTGTGTGTGTGTGTGTGTGTGTGTGTGTGTGTGTGTGTGTGTGTGTGTGTGTGTGTGTGTGTCGGGGAGAGAGAGAAACAGGAATTGCTCTAATTTTCATTCTCGCTATAATATTTATATAGCGCCTGTTTCAGCTCTCTGTATGTTCCTAGGTTTCTGTTGACGAACGGCAGTTTGTTTATCATGTCAGGTACGTAGAAGTTTCAGGTGGCTTTGCGGTAGTGATTGTTGTACTTATATGTTTTGTAGTTTGTTGACTGTGGTCTTGTTATTTTATATGTTGTTCTGGTTAGTCTATAGGTTGGGCTGTAGCCTGTAGTTTTAACATGACTGTGTAGTGGCATAAGTGTTTCACCTTAAATGTTTTGTGTTTTGTCCATGCTTTCTGCATAAGTGTGGGTTGTTCCCAGAATATCAATTTTACCATTTTATCTTGCAACCATCGTAACTTGTTAAGTCTGTAGTCTGCGCAGAATGCGTATGATGTGATTGCATATCTTAAAATGTTTTCACATAATGCTTTATAGATTAATATTTTTATGTGGGTTTGGGGCAATATTTTTTAATATATATAGTTTGTTTGTTATTATCTTAAGCTTAGTATGTAGGTAGTTTGTATGGCTATTTCAACTTTGATCGGCATCGAAGTGAAGTCCGCGATAGCGTGTTGTTTTCACCTGTGTGATGGTTGTGATTTTAGGTTCTGCACTTTGTGTATAGGAGGATGAATATCGGATAGTGAAATATTTAGTTTCTATGGGCAGGGTTTCGGGGTTTTTGAATATCATTAGCTTTGTTTTTCCAGGGTTTATATATATATATATATATATATATATATATATATATGGCAGATTTTACTTTTTAGGGGAAGGTGGATTATGTCGTGTGTGTGTGTGTGTGTGTGTGTGTGTGTGTATGTTAAATAGAATGGGAGATAGGCCAGCTCTTTGCGGTACTCCACAGGTTACATGTACCTCTTTGCTGTATGCTGATCCTATACGTGTGGTGTGCTTTCTGTTTTTCATGTATGCTTTAAACCACTGGAGTAGACGACCTCCAATTCCGATATGCATTAGTTTCGTTAACAAGGTTTTGTGTGTTAGTGTGTCAAATGCTTTTGTTAGGTCAATGAATACCACTAATGTTATTCTGTTTTTATCCAATGCAGCGTTTATTAGGTCTGTGAAATCTTCCAGGAGTGTTGCTGTTCCTTTATTTTTTTGAAAGCCATATTGTGTTTTGGGTATGATTTGAAACTTTTCAACGTATGTGGAGAATTTGTGATGCACGATGGGCTCCATGATTTGGTTGATTACAGACAGCGTGGCGATGGATCTGTAATTACTTATAATGTTTATTTTTCGATGTTTGTGTATGGGTGTGATTAATGCAGTCTTTAGTGTTTCAGGTATGTGTCCCTTTTCGAAGATTTTATTTAACAGTTTTTGTATAAC
The DNA here is from genome assembly GCF_054136105.1 of Typopeltis vanoorti. Classification (NCBI taxonomy): domain Eukaryota; kingdom Metazoa; phylum Arthropoda; class Arachnida; order Uropygi; family Thelyphonidae; genus Typopeltis; species Typopeltis vanoorti. The sequence goes on along the minus strand of NC_143563.1, from coordinate 79,108,296 downwards.
TGGAAGTATGTTGGTTGAGTGTTTCTTGATGTCTTTTGGTCTGATTCCGTCTATCCCTGGTCCTTTGTTAGGGTTAATTTGTTGAATTGCCAGTGATAGTTCTTCTTTTGTTACTGTGGGGAACCACATCGACTGGGTTGCTCGTGGACCTAGTGGAGAATGTTCGTTTGTGTGAGGAAAGGTTGTTTCTTGTAGTGTTTGGACAGAGTTCACGAAGTGCTGATTAAAGTTGTTTGCCAACTGTTTGAGGGATTTGGGGTCGCAAGCAAAGCTGTGCTTTATTGTTTCTGAGACAGTGGTTCTGTGTATATTGTCCAGCATTTCATTAATCAGGTGCCAGGTTTCCTTTATGTCATTCTGAGCTGTTGTTAATTTGTTGCTGTAATAGTTTCTTTTTGCCTTTCTAATCTGTGCTGTTAGGAGATTCCGTTTTCTTTTGTATTCAGCTTTTAAAGCGATATTGTTCGGCGACTTTCTAAGTTGTTTCCATAGGGCATCTTTTCTTTGTATGTCTGTTAATATGTTGTCTGTTATCCATGGATTTTGTTTCGTTTGGGGGCGTATTTTTATTTTTATTAATGCTTTGTTATATATTTTGTTAAATGCAAGTTTAAGATTATTATATACAACTTCAGCAGAGTCTAAAGATGCTATCTGCTATCTGTTTTTCTGATTTCATCGTTTACTATTGTTTCGTTTAGAATGCTATAATACCGTTTTGTAGTCTCAGTGAGTTTTATGGGTTCTTGTTCATTGTGTAACTGTAATGCTGTGAAATAATGGTCTGCCAGTTTGCATGTTATGACGACTGCTGTGTAGCTGTTTGGAGGGGCCCTTATATTTATATGATCAATGCAGGATGAGGTTGTTGTGTTTCCGACTATCTCTTCTCGTGCATACGACTGTATGGATGGGGTTATGTCATATGCCGATAATATGTATAGGTATTGTTCTGTGTTGTTATTTATGTTCCTAATGTTTATATTAATGTCTCCTATTATTATCAAGTATTTTGAGGCGCCTACTTCCGTGGCTGAAAGCCATCTGTTTAGTTCTTCTAGGAATTTTGTGGTGCTTAAGTTGGGTGGTCTGTATATTGCGTTTAATATCAGGGAGTTTTCTTGTTTGATGTTTTTAATTTCGATGCATATGTTTTCTGCGTATTCTAATTTATAGTTTATTTCTGTTACTTCTAGTTTATGTTTGGTAAATATTATTATACCACCGCCTCGTTTTGTTTGTCTGCAGTGTTTGTGTTGCTGGAAGTGTGGCATTTGGTAGGTGGATGCCTCTTCGTTTGTCGTAGATACTCCAGTCAGTATTAAAATGTCTATGTAGTATATATCTTCCTTCAGATAAGCTTGCAGGGTCAGCCAGTATTTTTGAATGCTTCTGATGTTGATGTGGAGAATAGATGATAATAATAATAATAATAATAATAATAATATATATTAATCAGTATAAAATTTTCTACCCAGTATCAAGGGCATCTTTAGTATGACTTTTAAATGAAACAACAAGAACAGAAACCGGTATATTCAACAATGAAAATCGTTTCGATCATATTTGGAATATAGTCCTTACTATTAAGTTCCTTTGAGAATTTCAGCCTATTCAACACCTAAATGAAGGGAATGTGGTGTATATGTTGGGTGGGGTGGGGAAATAGTTTCACTACATCTTACACTGTCCAGTTTATTTCAGTCAAATTATAGCAATAGTGGTTTCTTACTATGGCTGAGATCATCTGAGAATTTCAATTCTAACTGATATTAAAATAAAGGGGCTGTAGTTGTACATTTCTACAGACAGCGTCTTTCATCCGATTTTACTCCATTTCGGAATATCATCATTTTTTGACATTGCTCTGATAATTTTGGTAGATCCTCTGATAATTTTGGTAAAGTCGGACCAAAATGGAGAGATTGGAAGAGAATCACAAATCAGCGAGCACACACAAACACTAATGGTCGCATCATTTATGCGACCATTAGTGTTTTTTTTTTTTTTTGAAAAAATAAACCAAAAAATAGGATAGAAATAGATCGGTTAATTTTTAACTTTAACTAAAAGCGTTACAGAATCATCCCCCAGGGTGGCAAAATTTGAAATTTAAAAATGAAAATATACTACTGATTATGTTTTTGATACCCCATTTCAGGTCCGTTTTGTGCTGGGCCCAGTGCCTGTGCACCCGTTGCATCTGTCTAGTTACGGTGGTCTTGATACAGCACGTGCACTGTAGGAACCAACGCTGTTATTCATGGCCTGCTCCACAATAGCAGTAGCACCTTCAATCACTTGTTGTGAACTGATTGGTTTGCGACCTCTAGTCTAATTCCCAACGATTCTGTTTCTTCAAAACAACTAAACATTCGTCGCAGAGCACATGGAGATAGTGGACCTCGTTGATATTTGTTTAAGTGACGAAATTCGCGAAGTGCAGTAACAGCATTGAAATTGTTTAGGTAGTGCAACTTCCCGAGCAAAACACGTTAGGGAAAGTTTAGTGGCATCACTATGGACGGTATTAACAACAAGAATGAAGGAAAAAATCACATGTCTATCTTTTTAAACCCTCCTGGCACCTACCGAGTTGCTTGATATGCAAATTCCATGCATTTGATGTTTATAACCCACCTGGTGGTGAATTTTGGAACTACAATGACGCACTGTATGATGTATCGAATGTAGATATAGTAATTTTTCATCATTGTGCGTTATCGCTTCCCCATGACACACAATGTATTCCTGCAAAGTTTCGCAGCATTTGGATCACTTGATTGCGCTCCAAAAGGCCTTAAGCAGGGGATACTTTAATTTAATAAATAAATAAGGAATTGGTAGTTTGTTTGGAGGGGCTGCGTGCTACCAGTTGCATTGGTCAACTAATTTTGACGAAATACAGATTATAGTTTTTTCTAGCACTGCTTAATGTTCTTGAAAAAATGTAGCTCAATTGGACAAGTGAAAAGGAGGGTAGGAGATAACATTTCAGACACAGACACTTCTATGCCATCGTTTTCAACTGATTTCGACCAAATCTACGATATGGTCTCTTATATTACTAACGGTCTTCTGCGAAATTCAGCGTAATCGGACTAAAATAAAAACAGGATTGTAGTGTAGAGGGCCTTTACAGGCACCTTTGTAGATCTCGTTATTCAACCAAAGAAAAGAAATGTCTCATGAAAACATATCATTTATAAAAAGATTAACTATCTGAGGAACTAGGACAACAGCTGCAATTTACAAGCTTGCTTATTTGATGATGATGTGTATTTTAATTGTTGAATTGTTGAAAATATAAATTTCTCTCCGAAATTCCAATAATACCATAATAGCAGCAAGAACAAGACTACTAATTAACAATAATGTACTGTAATGTTTCTAAATTGCAGCCAGTTTTTTGCTTCCTCAATACTTGATTCATTTGCACATAAGAGAGTTTTTACGAGATATTTTGCCAATATAGTGTTGCTTAATTAGAATGTTTAACTAACATAGTTTATTGATTTAAAAAAAAAAAAATCCTAAACTGCTCCCCTTAAGAATTTAATTCGGTCCCTTAGTTTTTCCTTCTCCCGTCTGGTGGCAAACTATGCTCTGTAAAAATAGAAATCTACAAGAATTAATTTTGAAAAAAAAAAAGAAAAAAGAAAAGCAGATATTTTTATGGTGTAATTTCACAACGAAATTGACTTCGCTCTGTCTATTTTTCAAAATTTATTTAAAAAAGATTGTGCGTGTGTGTGTGTGTGTGTGTGTGTGTTTGGGAATATGAGAGCATCAGTAGTGGAAACAAATTCTTAAAGGAACGAAAACAGCAGAAGTACCGCAAAATTCAGCGTGCTTTTCTTGATCATTACAAGGCTAATGATAGCACTAAAATAAACTAGACCTTTATGTTATGCAGTGCTTCTCCTTAACCCTCACCTTCCCTCATTGACACTGACAGTGAAAGTGGTTTGTGAAGGTAACTAATGACAGAATAAGTCCTTTAAACTCCCTCGCTCATTACCGAGTTCAGACAGCAGAACGTCTAAAGTCCGCTAGCAGCGAAATTAAAATAGAGATTCCCTTATCCGTTTTCTAGACTTATATTTAGACGCTTTCTTGGCACATTTTTTGGAAATCTGTTGTGTGCGTGTGTGTGTGGCAATCGGCTCCAAAGAGTTTTCAGTTAATGACACTACGCTCCACATAACGTACACTTACAAGTGCTGCTGTCTTGTAAATGCTAGCTTTGTAGCGATTGCTATAAAAGTTCTCATGCTTCACTTCACTATATCGATGAAGTTTATTAGATGAGAGAGTGGACGGGGGGGGGTGGACAATATATTCATTGTACCTGAAAAAGAGAATAAACATATATTTTAAAGGAGATTTACCAAAAACTACGTTTAATTCAATACTCGTCGTTTCAGGCCTAAAGTACAGATTATATAGCCACTGAAGCTTATAAATTTAAACATCAATGATTGTGTATAATTTTGTCAAACCCAACATATTTCAGAAGTAACTTTGCTTTCCAATTAATTTTGTATATTCTGCAACTCAAAAGCTTATGTTTTAAGCAGATCATACGCATACCGGTCACTAAATTAGAAACCTTTATGCAGATATACGTGAACGTCACTTATGCAATGTGTATGCAAAATACTTAGTCACGTGCATCACCGCATGTTCTAGGCCAGTGCTTCCCAAACATCTGTATGTCAGAGCCCCCTTTGGAAAAATTGAAATATTTCACGGCTCCCCCCTCGAAAAAAAATCGTAATATAGACATATATTATTATAATATTTATTGTATTTATATTCAATACAAAACATACACAGCGAATATTGCAAAAATCAAAAGCAAATATTACATTTTTAGCATCTTACATACACATTTGACATGACACATTATCTTCTATTTTTATATAGACAGATATATTGTTATTGTACATTTGTAGTACAAGCACATGAAACGTAAAACGATTAGTAAAAAAAGAAAGAATTAAAAATATAAAAGAAGTTATTGATAACAATTTTGATAACAAATATTGATAAGAAGTTATTAATAACAATTTAATGTGATGTATGTGTTTCAATACTGCTACACCAATATCAGGTGAAATATTTGAAACTGCAATTCTTAGATCTCTGCTTTGAAATGAAACATATGAATAAGCATATATTTACTAATATTGATTAAGCGCCGAAATACGCAAGAAACAAAATTTGTGAACCGCACCAATGTGTGATTTTTCCCATTAAAATATAAAAAATAACAAAAATGAAATAATAAATAATAAAAATTAAATACGTTTCTTTTAAGATAAAAAAAATCTACTTAGTCTTAAAATATTTTTTCATTCATTCATTCTTTCTTTCTCCTAACGAAAGAGCGTGGAAAAACTACAATAAGAAGCATATACACATACTATTGAAAGCGCTGAATATGACTTGTTCGCCATTGATTTATGAAGAATAATCGTTGTGACATGCTGTTGTTAAGAACGTTACAGCAGTGAGCATTCAGTCACTGTTGCGTATCCTTTTCGACGGTGCATTTATCATGCCATTATTAATATTATCATCCATAATTTAAAAAGCATTACGTATGGTAATTATTAATAATGACATTGATAATATTATGAATACTACTACTACTACTACTAATAATAATAATAATAACAACAACAACAACAACATGTAATCACGTTTTCTAATTTGGCATACGCGAAACATTCAATTTTTCAATGGTGCCAGATAGTTTTGCGGGTATGATGCACGAGGTCTCAAAAATATCGAGAGTGAAGCTTAGAAAATGAAATAATGTAACTTTCATTATTGCTAAAATCTCTCCTGCGTCACATGTTTATTAACTCGTATAAACACCTAACAGTTTTTATTTTTTTTTGCCTTGCTTTTAAACATCTGAAAGTCACAACCATCTATTTTGACCCTTACTTATGCATTCCGAAGAATGTATGTGGACTTCAATTGGAAAGAATTGGATTCGAATACAGTTTAAAACGCTAGGAGCATTTATAAAGACTTTTTAACTGAAAGCGAGTTAGCTGCGGTCACGAATGTGGCACAGTGTTTTTCTCTCTGAAGGGGGAGAAAACTCCGGAGAACACGGAGTTTTGGCGTTAAATCTTCTTTTAAATTTTAAAACCGCACGATACTTAATTTTATCCATCTCAAAGGATACAGATAAGACTTTTGCTTCAGACAGCTGTATAAAACAAACTACTTGATAGAATGACTTCTATTTCACATGGATGCTTATGACAGATATACCAACTTAGAAAAAAAAATCTTGCCGATAGTGTTGCCATCTATGGTCGAGGCCGAGAACTTTCAGACCACCCTCGTATTTGGGTGGTTGTGAATGTATGGTGAGGCCGCTTTTAAACTTCCAAATAGAAATGCTGGTTAATCGTGTCATCCGTGGGGAACGTACTCACATTGTACGAAACTCTCATAATGGCGTATGTATGTATGCATAAGAAATAGTCTAAATTTTGAAAGGTTCCAAATATTTGTGTTCTTAAATATTTAGTATTATCCAACTTGTTCCAAAAACTCACCCTGCTGTGGGTATGTATATCCAAGAGCTCAAAGAATAAAACATCATGCTAAAGGAGACTGCCTAGGAGTGAACTATACATGCAGAGATCGAGGCTTTCCTTTATTACTTCTACTACTATATATATATATATATATATAGTTTATTATGTGATCTGAAAACCTCTATTTAAAGATCAAACATTGAACTTTTTCAAGACACATCAGGGCTCTAATCAACGGGACTGTGGTCTCTCACAGGGTGACGAAATTCATCTCGAACCTAAAGACAATTACAGACATCTATATCCATATCTGGATTCGAACCTGCAACCTCTTGGTTAGAGAGTGGGTACATTAACCGTTCGTCCAACTAGGCCTATTTATAATATAAGTAGTGATGTCTTCAGGATTGCGACCACCATGTGAAGATTTGACACCTTAATGTTTTATCATGAACATAAATGAATTTGCTTAGTGGCATGGCATCGTGATGTTATGACATTTCATTCATATAAACTACATAATAAACTTAACATTTCATATATATATATATATATATATATATAGAGAGAGAGAGAGAGAAGTTAAATTTAGGCTAATGTTTTATGTTTAAAAATATTTTCGTTTCTTATCTCTGTGTCTACGAACACGTACCTGATAAACTCCTCTGCGCCTTTTATGAAGATTACTTTGGATATAATGACTAACATCATGATCAACATGTAGTGCCACCAACTTCGCATTTTCGGGAAACTGTAAGAAAATAATTTATAAAGACTTTATATATAAGTTAACTGAGCGAATATCATATATACGATATAATTGCTTGTTCATCTAGCAAAACATATTTAAAACAAAAAAAATTAAGCCATGCAACAGAAATTTATATTTTTGTTTTTTGTATTTTAGGTAAGGACTGACTGAAATATATATCTTGAGATATTAGATTTCAGCGTATTTATTGTAATTACTTTACACCTTATTTTCCAACAAAAATGCTATATCTCACTTTAAACTAACTTCTTTCATATACACTCATGAGACAAAATATTATCACCACCTCCTTAGTAATGGTTGAGCGTTTTGCAGTGATAACTGCTTGAGCCCGTCTTGGCATAAACTCTGCTAGACCATGGAAGGTGTCTTGGGCTATTCTGCACTAAGTAGGCAAAATAACTTCCCGGTGGTCAAACGAAGCGAAGCACTGGCGTTGCCCGTCGGATGCTGCGTTCCACGTGATCCTACAAATATTCAATGGGATTAAAATCGAGAGAATTCGGTGGTCAGAAGCGCATACGGAATGCTTGGATATGCTTTTCGAACATGCTTCCGTAATGTGAGGTTTGTCACAAGGGGCATTATATTGCCCTACGTTGCCACCATGTAGGGCTATTTAGGATGGAAAAATATCGGCTACCAAAAGAGGTGAATAAATATAGATTAAAGGGAGAGAGAGAGAGAGAGAGAGAGAGAGAGAGAGAGAGAGACCAGCTGCAAGATTGAAAGACCAGTGAAGTCAGAACAGGCAAATACCTAATCCTATTAGAGAAGAAAAAAAAACAGTGGGTTGGGAGGTTTTCATTAATGTAATAGGATAAAAGACTTACATGAATCAGTTCAAGAAATATAGAACTACCCAAGTACAGAATTTCCTGAATTCCTGTACAATCCCATCCAAATATCATTATGATAAATATTTAATTACTACGTATCACTTTGTTTTCATACTAGAGACCCTATATCTACTTTTTTTTCTCTGTCCAACTCCACTAGTGGACTCTGCTATTTGGACTTTATATTTCAAATTGTAAAAATATCGTGATCGTGCTCTTCCATACTGAAAACACCAGCCTACTCTATCCTGCAGATATATAGACTTGAACTTATAAATCTGATTTCATTAAATCCATTTATAATTCGAATTTTGCTTTGTTTATACAAGAAATTCATTATGCTTTTTTGTTCCGTTTATTTTCATCATGCTTTTGAGAACAACGACGAATTAAAGAATATTATCATGCTTTTCTGCTTATCTTGGAAAAAAAATAAGCATAGTAGTGTTAACCTATATTATATTGCTTTACTTTAAAAAAAATCTAAAGTTTGTTTATCCAGTATGTAAATTGATATTATTTGCTCAGTTTAATGGACTATTATCGCTCATTACTTTCATACCAAGCAATCAAAAATAATAAGTGTAACTAATATATATCATTCACTTTTTTGTAAGGCCTTTTATTGTAGGTATTTTTTTATCTCAAAATCTTTGCATCATGGGTATTTTTATCACAGAGCCATTTCATCTCAGTCTTTATTTCTGTTGCTTATTATTATTATTATTATTATTATTATTGCTGCAATCGACTTTATAGCAAAGATCTGCTATCAAGAATTAAGGAGTTTTGAAGTATTATTAAATTACTAACGGCAGAAATTCAGAAATTACTAACGGCAGAAATTCAGAAATTACTAATGCTTCAGGATTATTATTGAAATTTTTGGGTGTGTGTGGAAAAGTGTCCTGCTTTTTTATTTGCTTGGGTATTTTTTTAGAATTCTTCCGGATTACCTATGCTACTCACATCATTATCAATCACTTGTGAAAACAGACTTGCGCTGTCACCTCAGGTCGCGTTTTAACACATTACTGCACATAATATTCTTCTTTCCAATTCTAAGAAGAAAATCACCTGTTTTATACCCAACGCAGTGCGCTATATGATTTCTGATCTTTCACCGAAAGACACTAGAAGAATTCTGAATATACTGTATATATATATATATATATATATATATATATATACAGGGTGTTCGGGATAAATTTGACATATTTATAATTAATTATATTTTTCCGTAAGTTACATGTATTAACACACACTTCTCTTCATTTAAAAGTTTGGACCCTTCTTCATTCATATACAAGATGTCAGAAAGGATGGATAGCTGGAACCCACCTGAATCATGGAAGAGAATAACTTGTATCATGATGATTCGTGCCCGCCATCAAAATAAGGATATTACGACTGCTGCCCAATGCTCCCTGAATACAGTAAAAACAATCAGGCATGAACTAGAGACTTGCAATGGTGACTACGAGGATGTAGCAAGAAGAAAGATCCCTAGCAGACGATATGATTGCGTTCGTACAGCAGAATTCCTCGCAAATCTGCAGGAACAGGTGTTGAAGAACCCTGGCATTGGAATTCGGGCTTTGTTCGTGGAGTTGCTAACTGTAGTCAAGCCCTGGATAACAAGGGTAGCCAATGGTAGGCCGTATGTATGGCAGCAGGATTCGGCCCCTTGCCACACCTCTGGGAAAAGTCAAAAATGGTTGTCTGAAAATTTCTACGACTTCACCAGTCCAAATGTTTGGCCTCCAAACTCCCCAGACCTTAACCCCATGGATTATTTTGTATGGGGCGCAGTTGAAAAAGACACCAATCGCACTTCCAGTAATACAAAAGCCCAGTTAATGGATAAAATTAAAACAGTTTTTGCGGCCCTTCCCAGGGAGACTGTAGCATCAGCTTGTTCGAGGTTCCGAAGCAGAATTGAAGCTGTGATCGATGCTAATGGTGGTTATTTTGAGTAAATCTTGTTGATAGTATTGTAATTAACTCTGCCTGTAATGTTTTTTTGTCAATTCATTAAATTTAATAGATACAAAGAAGATTTTCTTTTTCCTTACGAAACTGTCAAATTTATCCCGAACACCCTGTATATATATATATATATATATATATATATATATATATATATATATATATATATATATATATATATATATATATATATATATATATATATATATATATATATTCAGAACTCAGAATATATATTCTGTACTTTTTCATATAAGCTGATATCTACTCCATAACATAGAAGTACATTTATATCCGATCTAGCAAATCCCTTCCTCCTCCTAACGATTATCTAACCTGTCTCTATCTATGATACTAAAATATACTATAGGTAACCAAACTTTCTGGGTAGGAATGGCATAAAACACACTTAATGGCGATTTTCTATACGCCAGGATAGATACCACCGCGGACAAATGTATAAACTCATTTGAGTTTATACATTTGTCCGCGGACATTTGCACTTAAATATCTGGTTAGTTTAAATGACATTCGTGAATAAACATCACAGTGCAAGCGCACATTGTACTTTGGCAGATGTATATAGTACTACGATGCGAATGGTGAGATTTTAAGTTATTATTTGACTTACGCGCATCCCTTGATACACACTCCTAACTCTCTCTCTCTCTCTCTCTCTCTCTCTCTCTCTCTCTCTCTCTCTCTCTCTCTCTCTCCATTCCTCTCTTCGTTTTTCAGTATTTTTCCTGTCTGTTTCTTCCCCCTATTTCTTTCTCGTCACTGAAAGCATGAAGTTTCTTATCTAGTACAGAATTTTCAAAATTTTAGTTATACAGTATGCTTGTTGTTCTTCAATATTAAGCATGCAATTTATTGGTTATTGGTTATGGCATATGGTTATATTTGATTATCATTTATGCGCAAAAATGCAGCGAGATTCTTATGTAAGAACAAAAAATCCAGTTTACGAAATGAAATAAAATAAGATCAGTCTCAATATATATACACAAAGAGAAATAACCTAAGTTCCAACAATTGGATAAAATCAGAGCAGTCACATTATATTTGAGTGACATGCTGAAATTAATGTGGCAGTATATTTGGTGGGTAAACAGATGACAAGCATCTCGACGTGAAATTATATTTATGAAAAACTGCCATCGCCATCAGTGTAGTGAAGTTTTTTGAATATGTAAGGAGGAAGAAAGGGAGGAGAGCTGTTTTCCGTTTTATTCGAAAAGATATCCAAAAAGACATGATTTCAAAAGAAACCTCTCATGAAGAAGAAAGGGACTGTGTTTATCAGCTGTACTACTACTATAGAATACTCGTAAAGACACTGCGAACCTATAAAATATATATTGGCAATATGAAAGTCGATAATTTCCTTTAGATGTACACTGAAAAGAAACTTTCTGAATCCTTTCATCGGTGTTCTCTTGAATTTATTTTAAAATAAAAAATGCGAATACCTATATGTAAGAAACAAGCTTACCACTCCAGATATATTACTTATGTATTCATTATTCAACGCTTCTTCAGTAATAGAAGTCAGGCAGGATCTGCGAATATAATTAATTGATTTCATTTCGTGCATTAAACTTTATATGGTAATCGATTTCCATCGCTAGGTTCATTAGAGACTTAAATTGGCTTTTTCAAGCCATTTTAAGCTCTAAGCCACTTCGTATAGAGCAGGAGAACCGAATTATCTAACTCTTATTACAACGACTGTTCCAAATGCAGTATAGATTGAAACCTTCAACGGCCAAATTCACATAAAAATGTCATTTTGCTGTTTCACGTTGAAACAGCAAAAATTACATGTGTTGTTTATGTGATTTGTGTCGGATCCCATTGAGGATATTCTGAATACGATTCCTAATTAATATTCCAACAATTTTGTATATTCGATAAGTAACAGCATCACTGGTAATAATAAGAGACTGACAACAGTAAGACTCACTAGTCTACAATTCTCCTGCCAATTTCCAATCAGAAGATATGTCCCCAGTCACAACCATTCATCAGAGATGTTCAAAAATAAAGTGATTAACCATGATATATATTTGCTAACCACCAAGAGGGGCGTATCATCCTTAACACTCTTATCAGTTGCTGGATGATTTAAGATATCACCAATTTCTTCTTCCACCTGTATTACGTCATTAGGTAAATCTCATCTTTCAAGAAATATTTCCTATTCTAACCAACTAGTTAAAAGTTTTTCAGCCTACATACTTGCAAAATACTTATTAAATTCCTCTGCAACCACAGCCTGCTGGATGATTGGATCATTCAAAATTATTCACAAGGAATGGGTTATGTTTAATTTCTTGCTGTTATCCTTCTTCATTTTTACACAGATATAAAAGCTTTTTTGGATTAATCCTTGGCATTCCAGACTCCAATTCAGATTTTGCTTGCATTCTTTAATTAGTAATTTAGTTAATATTTGTTGTTTGATTATTTATCCAGCTGACTCCAGATATATATTATTGAATTTGCTTCTCGGGATAAAAATAAAATTATGCAAGTCGACCCTCAACATTACCATTTTGTATTAATATCACTTATATTGAACACTGCATCCCTGTTCATATTTCTTAATTATCGTAACATACCCCCTACTCAAGTTAGCTTTTCTACTAGATTCACGCACATGTTGCTTCAGATAACATCGCATAATTACGCTTAAAATTAGAATTTGTATTATCATCAGCTCGTTTAATGTCAGTAAATATTTCCCATATTAATATTCTCATTAATAATATTTTGTTTTGCATCTAATCTATATATTACTTTTTTCTGTGAATTCCATCCACTTGTAAATCTATAGTACATAGTACATTGGGCAAGGTAAGAGTTAGGTAACCTGGAAACCCTGTTTCTCGAGATCAAGCATGAAACTTTTTCAGGCGTCTAGTAAGACATGGTATGGTCTTACACTAAACAGTGAAAATCATCTACCACCTAAAAATTCGAAACTGACAGCTATTTTGGTTGGCAAGTAGACGCTGTCCACTCTTCCAAACAGTCCTACAGATTGGCAGATATTAACTGCGCAGCAACTGACTTATACCATCATGGTTAGATAACAATACTATTGTTCTACTGTATTGTGAACGCGGAGAGTAACTTTTTTTTTTTAATGCGAATCTCACCAGGGAAAGACTGTTGACTTATAGCACATATCTGTTCCAGCTAAAGATTTGATAACCCTACAACCAATCTTGCTCTGTGCAATAAACAGGACCTTTATTATTATTATTATTATTAATGCAGTCTAAGATTTCAGGCTTTCAGTGAGAAGGGTGGTGGTGGTATTTCACCACCACCACCACCATGCAGACTGCTAAAAGTACCTACTCTAGCTAGTCATAGTGAGAATCCTGAGTTTCTCAATACACCTTTCTTTGGAATCAAATCATTCGGTACTTCTCTTATTTAATTTCATATTTGTCGGTCTTATTCTTAACTTTACTTCCCAATAAACTAAATCGCAAGTAAATGTTCTTTGCTAAAAATAATGATGATTTAACTCACTTTTGGAGAGACCTGACTACAAAACAGTAAGTCAAAGTAAAAAGACTATTTCGGATGGTGTTAAAAATTAATGCAGTCTAAGCTTGGAGTGTTTTAAATGATGCTTAAAAATTTTAACTGCAAACTAGGCATGGGGTGGGGGGGATGAAGGAGCACGGATCGTTAGCGTGGGCTGTTTTCTTATAAAGTAATTAGGAGAGTTGTCAACACTTGCTTTAGTGCTGTGATTACTTGCACATATTCATGTAGCGAACAAAAGAGAGCATATGGATCGCAGATGTTAGCCATAATCAGAGACGAGCGCTTTGACATTTACTTGCTACATTTACAGTAATTTACGAGCTCTGTACCTTTCTTAAAAGTTTTGTATGTATTCCAGAAGCTCAAGGTGGAAACCACTAATCATTATCATGTCAGAAGAATGTTTTGACATGTCAGAATTAGTATTAAGTTATATCTACTGAATATGGTGTGAAGTAACTATCTTGACGTTAAATGATTCATTTATATTAGCATCTTGAATAAGCAGTGTTCGAACCACATTTATAATATCTCTAGGCCTATTTCTTATTATCTGCAATTGTGACCAGAACTCTCATAACAGTTCTGTGGTATTGACAGAAAATATTCGTAGGGCCATCACGAACAAAGTGCGTGCGTGCGTGTGTGATTGTGGGTGTGTACTTGCATATATTGATGACATCAATATATGCATGCACACACACACATATACACACAATTGCATTGGTTTAGTCCAGTGATGGCGAACCTATAACACTCGTGTCAGCACTGACACACTTGAGGGTTTCAGGTGACACACCTTGGATGTTGAAAAATATTGCTATTCTGATGAAAAAACTGCGATAAATCGTGTAAGATCGCTCTCAGTTAAGGCGAAGGTAGGTTTCGGTTCATTGAAAGAATTATATTTTATAGTTAGCCTATTTCTATTTTATTTTGTAGTTAGAGCTAAAGCTCTTCTAATGATTTCCTCTTTTACATACTCTTGTGAAACTCTATTTTCTGCCTTAAATAATATCAAATCGAAAGGGAGAAATAGATTGAGCAATGATATGAGCGCTGCCTGCGCAGCATTAAAATGTACACACTATAGCCCTTCTATAAAGCAATTTTCTTCCAGTACTCAGCAACAGAAAAGCCATTAAATGTAATGTAAGTTTGTAATTTCACTTTATTAAATTAATTGTATAATATGAATTCATAGATTTTATATCAAAGTCCTATTAAATAAATAGCCTAATATGATATGTATAAGCCACCATCAATGATTATGTAGTTAAATTTATATAAATAGCCTAATATGATATGTATAAGTCACCATCAATGATTATGTAGTTAAATTTATAATTCATGTATGCAAGTGGCACATCAACAACGTCAATATTTAAAAAAAAAAAGATGTTTGACACACCTGGGTAAAAAGGTTCGCCATCACTGGTTTAGTCATTAGAAACCACACTGCATTCAGTGTGGTTTGTAATGACTAAAATCATTATTCCGAAGATCTTCAAGAGGGATACCGAATATAGATTTTTTTTTTTTCAATATTGGTATTTTATTGCTTGAGTGACATCCTGTTGGAACAGTATTTTGCCTTTCATTATTATAATTTATTAAATGAGTTGTCTGACCAGATGGATGTTTCAGACCTTATCAATGCAGGGTAGAGGATAGATTAAAAACACATTAAAACTGCTTGATATAGAAGACGAAGGAGCATCAAGAAGGATGCATAATATTCATATGCTTATTATGTATGATTAGGTATAATTATTGAACTACGTACTTCCTTAACATGCAACCCAAAGGATTTTAGGTTTCAACTTGTCCTCTGAAATACTCACTAATTTCTGAAATAAGCATTAGGCCATTCAGTATTATTAATAGTATTTTTCTCAGTATGTTAGTTGAATATGATAAAAATTATCCTACTCAGCTGATATACTGAATGCCAGAATCGCTTAGCTTAAGCTATGAGTTATTTATTTATATATTTATATTTTAGAAGTCCGGAAACGAATGCATATTTCTAAATTTTGTATTTTCTTTTCTTTGGGTACAAAATCATTGGAAACATCTGTTTCTTCTCCGCCTATTTATTTATTTTTTAAGAATAGATAAATAAGTGAGTACAAAGAGAAGAATTGTTATTTTTTTAAGAGGAAAGATTGCAAATATTTTCACTTAAAATGGAACTGCCGTGTGAAGGTAGATGTGCATTCAGATATTTCTTCCCACTGTGGGTAATGATCAAGTATCTAAAGTTCAATACGATAAAAATAATTATCTGTTTGCAGACCAAATGCTTTTCGGCAGCTCCTTTTATTACAGATCTGCTGTACTTAAATTATATTTGCGAACTTTTCATGAGACCATAAATTTTTGGGATATTTTATTTGTTGTTGCTTCTGGACTTTTTTGTTTGTGTCAGAAATAATAGCAGCCTGTTTTTCATTCTGCATTTTTATTAATATCACAGTATATTTTGCATATGTGTAGGAACCTGCCCGCCTGGTTGGTCGAGTGGTTAGCGTATCCTATCAGCAGACTGCGGGTTCGAATCTCGCTGCCGGTATGGATGTTTATGATTGTCTTTAGGTAGGAAATGAATTTCATCTCCCTATGTAAGACTACGGCTTCTCATATTGAAAGCCTGAAGTGAGTTGAAATTTTGGTAAATAAAATTAATAAAAATATTTAAAAAAATCCATAGACCACCCTGGGCAGTAATGCGCTATAAGTTTACAATCTTTCGGGAGTGGGATCATATTGAAAAGAAGAAAAAACTAGCAATTCTGTTTATAAAGTTCAGCACTTGAATACTGATATACAAGGTATTAAAATTGCTTGATATGGAAGGCGAAGGAGCCAATAATAATATACCATAGATGGATGCATACACATACATTCCATTTTCTGAAATAAATAAATTCGTTTTTATTAGAAAATTTTTATTTGATTTGTATTTTTTATTTTGATTTTTTTAAGATAAATTTGAAATTTAAATTTAGTCAGTCTTAAAAATTAATTCGCCTTTTAAACAACGGGTTGAAATAAACTGTGTATGACAGTATTTTTCTTAAGATTAGAATTATTTCACGAAATAATTGTTATCACGAAATATTATTCATACATAATGTTGAATTTCACCAACATACTGCATTTGTTAGATATTCCTTAAAATACGTAAACACCTGTTAGATTCGTTTTGTTCGCTCATCCTTCATCCACACGCAAGTTATTCTATAAATTATTACGATTTGATTTTCAAATATCAAATTTCGTTTGGTGTTTGTCCTTACAAAAATTTGTTAAGCCATTCCAGTATTTGTTTCAATTATAACTATTTGGAATGGTTTAAAACAGGATAAACATGTTGAAATTATATATTGCTAGACCTGACACGGACATTATGAAAATTTTCAAAAAAAAAAAAAAAACAACGGAAATATTGATAGCTGAAAATTTAATTCTGTTCAGGTACCGACTAGAGTGAAATTTTATTGTATTATATGTGAACAATTATAAAAAAAGATATAATTGTTTAAATGTAATACACTTACATTTCATAAACTTATAGGACTTTACAGTTCATCATTCAACCTAATTTGACCAAATTTTGAATACAGTTGTTTTGTCCATTGCTAAACATTTCTATGGAACTTACGCTTTATTAATTAGAATAAAATAGATAATGATATTGTTCAACTTTTTTTAGACTAAATTTGAAAACATATTATTTCTAATGTTATTTGACGTCCCCTGACAATTTCTGCACAGCTGAACCAGGCGGATTTGTAAATGAAGGAGAAGAAAGTAAAATGCGGTAAACACAGCTGCAGGCTACAGTTTTCAAATATCAGATCAAATACAGAGGCCACATTATCAACCGATTGGCCAATTTTTTACTCACTTGTACCTGCTTCATCATCCGCAAAAAAAAGTGATATCTCATAAAAACATCCCATATGTAAAAAAGTTAGCAAAGTACTAAGGAAGCTGAAATTAAATACAATATAGAAATAGTTACTTTCCTGACATTCTTGTTTGAATTATTAAAAATGCATGTTCCTCTGTGAAATTCGACCAATACTATAACAGCTATCAACAACAATACCACTAATTATTAAAAATAACATCCTTAAAATAGCCGTGTCTAAACTGCATCTAACCTCTCTAGTGACTCATGTTTTACATGTGAATTTTTTTTATGAGATATCACTTATTATCATTAGCTAAAGTAGCTAAACTAGTTGAGGAATAAATCACTGAAATTGATTTAAGATGCGATAGCAGTATATCGCTGCATTTTGTTTTCTTCTCATTCTCAGTAACAATAATGCATTTCAGTTGGAAAGACGAGAGTTCAAATCACTCAAAGACGCAAACTATGATGTCTCTTTTAACTGAAGGAGAGTTCGTCGGTCTTAGATGGTATAAACGTTGAACGATATTATTATCTATTTTATTCTAATTAATTAAGCGGAATTTCTAAGGAGATAATGTAAGAAATAACTGTATTCCAAAACTGACAACGACAAACTGACCAGAACACACACACGCACCCCCCCCCCCCACAATTAACATGATATAACACACTGTCCTCATAGCTTCCATTTGCCCTAATTTCAAATAGCGCAATCTGAGAACTCTTTTCTTTCCTTCATAACCTCTCCCTACATTTTGGTCCAGATGGGTGGAAATTATTATATAACGTATTACGTATTACAGTGATAAGTATCTGTAAACGTAGGTTCTGTCATTGCGGGAGTAATCGTGTTACTCCTCTTTTCTCCCAGAATATAACGTTAGCTCCTGAGATAGATAATGAGAATGGACTGTGAGTATACAAAGCGTAAAATTAGTTATGAGCCGACGAGGTTTACATCATTTATGTATACTAATGCCAAAAGTATTAGGCACAAGAAGTTCTTGACATTGGTTAGTTTCTTCTAGCCAAATGTTATTGTATTAGCAAGCCGTGGCTGACAGAGGATGATATAATTATTTGTATTAAATATGAAGTAAGTAACTTCTTAGATCACCTTTTACAGCGCAGTTTACTCCCTGATATTTATGGTTATTATATAGTATGTTTTCAGGGTTTTCGTTTTGTTGTTTGCGGGATAAAAAATTCTGCTATGTTCATATATCGACGCTAATGCACTTACCTTGAAAAAGTTATTTTATTTATTGTAAATATACCTCACGTCACTGATTGCGAATCAAGTCTACATTTTTTTTTTCAACTAAAGGGCACATACTTGTTCTGACTGCACAACGGAGGCATTTGTCAAGCAACGCATCTTTAAAAGAGATTACTGTTGTTATTAAGGCTTGAATTACATTCGTAAATGTTTAACATATTACATGCAACATGTAATTTTAGATGGAGTGAAATTAAAATTGAAATGTCTGTAAAGTCTGTTAGTCCTCCAATAAGACTTCGAGTCTTAGTATCTATTTGAATTGCTCCAGTAAGAATTGCTGCAGTGATCAATCACTCTTTGCTCTTTACATTAATAATCAATTACAATCAGAAACTAAATTTTGATGTATGAAATAAAACACAATTAAATAACAACAAGAATTATCAGTAAATGTTTCATCTTAGTTATACTATGTTATAATATAATATAATATAGTGACACACCTTTCTGGCAATCGTATAGCAAAAGTATATGTAAGTTCTTTTCACTTAAACTCTGATATTCTAGGTCTAGCTACTCACTGATGAGACTTCAAAAAAGGTTGAAACCGGTCTGGGTAGTGACCTCTCCTCATAATGTAAAACAGTACTACATCTCCTAAGAGCTGTGTGTTTTACATTATGAGAAAATATCAAGAACAGTGAGGGATCTTGCTCCACCTTTGCAACGAGTTGCCGTGGTGTGGCACTACCAAGTGGTCACTTACGCTTGGATACGCCGACAGTTCGTCGGCATGAAACGTTACAGATCGTAGTTTTCGATCTTAGTTTCGCTTACTGGCTGAAAAACAATAAGGGATTTTTATCCCCTTAACTTAAGAATTATCAGTAATTTTAAATATCATTATTAGCAACTCATCGCTGACTTTTGTATAGCTTCTTATTTTAGCCGCAATCATTAAAATATCATTCCGCAAATATGATTAATATCAGATTTAATTCTAATGGCCGACTCCAAATAGATGGAATAAAGCACAAGAGGAGGAAGAAGAAGATCAGATTTAATTCTAATCGTGTACTGAGTTTCTGAGTTAAATGCACAGCAGACTGTAAAGGATGTCTATTAAACATATCCACGTATTGTTACTTCGCTATCAGTTTTAACTTTCGAAAGTAGATAAAAAGATTAAAGGATGGAAATAATAACAAAAAAAAGAGAAGGAAGACTGAGGATCAAAATAACTGAAATAAATCTCTTGTAGTTATATGAAAGTATGATTTTCCCTTTCACTTCCATATTTGAAACGAGAAACTACCTAATAAATAAACACCAAGCTCTCTTTTCTGCGTTAATGGAAACTGCTGCTCAAAAAAAAAAAAGTTAAGTGTTATGCCATTGTCACGTTCAGCCAGTTCTGATCTATCCCATGATCGCAATTAGGAAATCTATATAGGGATTTGCACATGGGTAAATTAACTCTCAAATCTTCCCCTAAGTACGCCGATTGTTTTTGTAAACACAGGGCTGTTGATAATGTTCGTAGCCGAATTTTCTTCTGAATTTCATAACCGCGCAGCAGAACATTTCTCCAGTATTGTAAGTATTAAAACAAAAGCATAAACAAATCTTTCACTGAAGTGAACTTGTTTAATCGATCGCAATACTATGAGTATATATACTTAATTTTTTCTGTCTGGGTGGCTAGGTGACGTCTAGCATTGCATATAAATCTGACTATATCTAGTAAGAATGGTGCAAACTGTAAATATCTTTGTAAATATTGTGGCAATTGGCGCCACTTGTTGATCGTTGTCGAATTATCATAGGTTTAATATTTCTTGATGGATATAAGTACGTTTATTCATCGGGTTAGTCATATATAACTAATTTAAACATTATACAAACTTTTCCTTCCTCTATCGTTCTCTGGAAGCAATATTGCATTTCTAACGCTTTCCATTTGTATTATATTAATGAGAAAAGTTTGAGATTTTCTGAAACTGATAAGCTCTTTTATAATCCTTTTTGGTTTCTCAGGAAAGATCTTGCCGTATCTTTCGCATTAAACCGTAGATGGAAAACATAATGATGTGTTCGCGTGAGTCACTCATGCCAAAACGTGTGTTCTCTGCGTCTACCTGTCCATCTGTGCTCTAGGATTTCCATTCTTCAATTTACATAACCCTACAAAATTCTTCCATCTTCTAGATGCATCTGCTTCTTCCACCATGAAAGCATTTTTTGGATTTCTCGGAATACTAACATTCTTTGGTTACAGAAGAAAACAATCTTTTCTTTTGCTGTCTCAAGACGATTTGAAATCATCAGTATGTGATGAATGTCTATATGAGAGTTTATTAACATCATTGCATTTGACAATGTGGGGAGGGGCGTTCATAATTTCAGAAACTCAGTTATTATTGCATTGCACAATTTCTTCGATATTCTGACTTCTAGTATGTTCTTCCAGCCAGTATAGGCTCTACATAATCTACAATGATATACGTACAGTGTAAGAATTGGAGGAAATATGAATTATGACTTTTGGGAATTCCTATTTTACTTAACTTACACATTACAAAATAACCGAAGCAAAACACCTTAACCGAAGTATAAAAAGTAATTTTATCCCATAATTCTCTGTGGAGATTAATTTTTTTTCCCACTTTTATCAAAGAATGTATTATGTAGAGTAAATGCAGGACAAGAGTTTCTCTGAATCAGCTGAATGGACATGGTTTTAAAATATTGTACGATAATAAATCGAAAAGTATTGTAAAAATATTTATTTGATATACTGCAATGTTATGTACATTTCGGAGTGCAGAAATTAAAGAATCTCAATATATTTTTCATATTTCCAGCATGTGGTGATATTTCACTGATTATTACGGCATTCTATGGATATAAATCCTTTTCCGAATTACCCAATAATCGTACATGTTGAGAAGAAAGAAAATTATTTATATTGTATTGAAAGAGCTACAGATTATACTCTTTAGGAAATACATAAAGGACAGAAGCAGAGAGGAATGAACAAAGATGGAAGGAAATTTGTCTTATTGGTTCGAGCTGAAGTCTAAAATATATTAAGATACAGGGCGGCCCATAAGTCATGGAACATTCCGTAGAAAAGGCCCGTCTTTGTGAAGCCGAAAATGGATATCATTTTCGCGATGTAGTTTTTCATAACTAATAAACAATCTCATGATGTTAAAAAACTTATGCAGTTGATTCACAAATACGGGCCCTTTCTGTAGCATGTTCCATGACTTATTATGGGCCATCCTGTGACTTATGGGCCATCCTGTGACTAATGAGCCACCCTGTACTATTTGTATCTTAATATAATTAAAAGAGAGTGAGGGAATTATCACCGCCTTTTGGATAAACAGTCGCCATGGAACTATCTTAATGTGGCGGTTGATTTTTTATCGTTTTAGCGAGACCACTGCTTTGCTTATTGGAGGTTTGAAGTTAATTAAAAAAAATGCCATGTTTTGTTTCGAAGGATTTCCGAATTACCTAATAACCCTTAGCTTACCAACCTACTTATAATACAAGCGTGCTATTGTTAACGCCCTGTATTATAGTGTTTGCCATAATCTGTTGAACATGCCTGCAACAAAAGCTGCAGATCTGTTTGAAAAATAGTAGATTGTATCGGTCAGTGATAGGTCATTAACTTAATATTCATTCCAGCTCTCATTTGTACTTAATTTTGAATTTTTAAGGGAACCTTTTAGTAACACTGTCTCATAATGAATAAGAACTGAATTCAATGGTCAAAGATAATTGTAATTTATACAGCGTTAACAGTTGTTTAAAAATAAAGAAAGTAAATGATGAGAAGTTTCACTTCTTAGAGAGTAAGCAGAAGTTACTTATATTTATATTCAGTAAGACTGGAGGACATATTTATCCCCAGTTGACATCGTTACAAATGTACGACTGAAGAAAGTTTTTCTTGTTGTTGTTTTCTTTTGATAGATTGATTGATTGACTGAGAGAGAGAGAGAGAGAATTTCTGAGAATTTCACTCGATCAACACACACACACACACACACGCGCGCACGCACGCAACCACGCACATACAATATAGGTGCAATAATAAAGGTGCGGTTAGTAGGGATGTGAGGACTAGATATTTTGCTTGATGAGTTGAGTTGTTAATGAATGGAATTAGTTGCCAGAGTCAGTTGTGAGTGCTTTGTCTGTTAATGGGTTCAAGGAAAGGTATGATAGATTGTATGGATAGTTTGGGTCTCCTGTGATGAGTCTTCGAACTCCATGGAGTTGCCGAACAATAATAAAAATAATAATAATAATAATTAGTAAAAGAATTGAGTGATTTGGCCATGTTGGAGGACAGGTTGCCAGTTGATAAAACAAGTGTTTACAAATAAATTTACAAAAAAAGACCTATAAGAAGACCTCGAGCACAATGGACGTGGTAAAGTAAAACATAAGACAACTGGATGACACTTTACTCCATACGCAGTGTATGATGGAGACAGATGGAGAAACCTGATGATAATAGCATTAGACCTAAACGGTCCGTTAAGCTGTTGAAGAAGAAGAAAAAGAGTATTTTCTATCCAACCATGTCTCCAAATTAAATCAAATGAATGACAAGTTCTTGGTCGCGATACTTTCATATTCGCCTAGGAAGTTTTATAAAGGTTGTTTTAATCGATGTTCACTCAGTTTTAGATAGAGGTGGCATTTTCCTAAAAAGAGGAAAATACTTTGAAAATCTAATAACATATTTAACATTTAACACATATACACAGTTTCTTTAGTTGCTTCAGCAGTAGTAAACAACACCCTGAAAACACAGTGCGATTTCTTTATTTCTTCGGTCAGCAGGATTAATGCTGTCGATTATTTCTTCTAATCTCATACCAAGTTTTTTTTTATTAAAAAAGGACGAGAAAAGCAGTCTGCCTAGTTATTTATTTCATATGAAGTTTGTGAATTGAATATACCATTTAATTTTATAAATATAATGACTTTAATATTGGCATATTATACTTATTCGTATATTTATACATGCTATAATCTTTCTTCCCATGTCGAAAAAAAAAACACGTGAATTTCTTTCTAGGAACATTCACTTCGCCAAATCAGTGTTTCATTCTCTTTCTCTTTCTCAAACAAAAAAGTGTTTCCATAACACATTTGCGAGAAGAATGAGATATTTACAGTTCATTTGGAATAGAGCCTAAGTTAGACGTGAGGCATTTTATTAAGGCTGCTTTAATCTGAAAATGAGTTAGCTCTCTCATACGAAGAAAAATCCCTTCTGTTCAAGCGGAGGATTTCCTCTCTTAATCGGATTTTTTTTCATCCCACAAAACAAGCAAAGAAGCCAAAAAACATAGCAATGCAATTGATGGATATAATTGTAATGGAATTCATAGCCTACATATCCTTAGTTACTTTGATGTAATTCAAACCAAATCAAACTTCATCTCCTTTATTTATTTATTTAATGCCAAATACTAATTTTAAGAATACTATTCAAGTGGTCTCTGATTTTTTTCGCACTACTAAAGCCTTCGGACATCACATTATTTATAGCCAGTCATATTAAGGAACGGACTGGTCACACATTCTCTTTTCCCCGGGACTGTGACTCGGTATGAAATGTATTAATGCATTTCTATGATCAAAGATTGATTAGCACTAATCGCTCCTAATCATCAGATAATCATTTGTTTCAAGAAGGCAAAGATCCCCTGTTCAGATAACACGTTAAAATTCATATAACTTTAATGTTTAAAAATTATCAGGTCAGTTCTATTTCTGTTTGACATGACATGGCATGGATTTATACTTCCCGGATTTACAAATATCACAAATCAGCAGTTTTAAAATTCATCATCATTCTTGTGCAGCATTCACAAATAAAGAATCTTCTCTCTAGATTTCTGAAGCAGTGTTGTAGGGTGATAAATAAATTCAGTAACTTTTGTTTGCGAACTGCCAAATCCTAAACAGTGAGAAATCATCCATTTTCAAATTCCGACAGAACAATATTAAGCTTAAGAAAGCTAATAAATAAGCGACCCCTCCTTTTTAAATTAGCATTTGGATTCGAATTTGAATTAACATACTCGTTCCGATAAGCAATGCTCCACGTCCAATCAGAGTATGATCAGGAACATGCATCCTGCCAATTCCTCCATGTAAGAAATACCATGAGCACTAACTCATTACACACGGACTATAATTCACCTTCGGCACTGTTCAAGGTCATGATGATTAAGGATGCTCAAAAGTAAGACGAATTCGGACTTTGAAGCATTTACGCCCTCTATGTCATGCTTCTGTGCATGCTTAACTATATATATATATATATATATATTTAATGTGATTTGAGTCACACTTAATATATTTGCATTGTCTTCTTGTACTAAAGTAGGTGTGGTAGTCATAGCAACAGGCGCTAAGTTCACTCCATCCTGGCATTTTTCCAGACTTCCAAAAGCAAACATATTGACAATGTATAATGTAAAGCAGAAGTACATGAAACACCATTACTTTACTTACTTTGACAGATAACACGACCTTCACGGCAGTTAAAATATAAATGGACAGGGTTATCAGTCAAAGGTGTTTATGCATAATTATATAGCAGTCATTATAAATGAATGGTTAGCAGACTTTCGAAATCAACAGATATTTGTACTTATTCTACACAATTTGACGCGAGAAAAGGTGTTCTTTGTGTCCATGATTTCCAGATATCATAATAGTAGTCTATCTCGAGGTAATAAATTTAACATAGTAGTTTGAGAGACAGATACAAAGAATATAAATACATCTAAAGTGTAATATTAATTATATGGACCGTTAATATTACAAATCAAATTAGATTTCAAACTTAGCTCTTTGCTTTATGCAAATCATGTCGAAACATATCAAGTGCAAGTCTCCAAGATTCTCTAAATTGAATAACAGCTCTAACAATTTGGCATGAAAATCAGTGATAAAAAATACCAGAACTGTGAAAATAGTGTGAACTCAGAAAGTTTCAGTTGCACCCTCAATGGAGAACCTATTAAACAAGTAAAATATTTCAAACTTTTAATAGCTTTTAGTGAAGATGGCAAATTAAATCTGGAATAGACAACATAATAAGCGAAGACGGTATGGTATGGAACCAGTTGAATACATTTATACGGGGAAAAAAAGAAATTAGCCAAAACATTAAACTAACAGTATATAAGACAGTCAGCAAATCATTTTTAAGTTATAGATCTGAGAGTGTTGGGTTAGAAATATAGCATTTGATCAGAGATTAGAGACCACGGATATGAGAATTCTGAGAAAATGTAGGGGAGTGAACAGTGCATTCAACAATGTGTGAACAGGGCGTATGGTTATTAAGGGTCACTTAAACAGAATGGGAGAGGAAAGTTAGCAAAAGAGGTGATACCAAGAAAATGACCCACAGGAAGTCCAAAATCGAGGTGAATTTAATTCATCTAGAAGTGTTTTAGAAGACTCAGAATGTTAGATACGACAATAGTGGAGTATTGACAATAATAGACTAAATTAGAAGAAATTTGTTGATAGATTAATAATAATGTAAACTTAATCATGTAGTAATGTTATAGTATCCTGTTACACACTTGAAGGTACATATCAGGAAATTGATAATGATGATGATTAATCTACACATAAACAGTTATTTAAAAAAAAACTAAGAAAAAATTCTAGTCCATAAATAAATTTTTCTTTAAAAAAGAGAAATGCAAACATACGAACTTTACCATGCATAATATTTTGCAATAATTTAAACTTCCCAAGAGAAGTAACATATCTATCTTTACATGAAAAGTATATTTCGTCCCTTCTTTGTGTTTTTAAGTTTAAATAATCGCTAATGTATATGAAGTTGTCAGCGAAATTAGGTTAAAGAATTTTATTTCAGGCGTTAAACATATTTAATCATCACTAAGCTGCGTTAGTAAGCGGGAGAACTTTTTCTAATATTTCAGAAGTCACTTGTTTCGAAATTTTATTTTATGGTACATAAACAAAAAAAAAAGTCAATAAAACCTTCTTAACAAACTCTGTAAGATTTTTTTAAGAAAGTTATGTCTATTTTTGCAACCATGAAAATAAATAATATTAAGTGTATATAAAAATTTGGCACTTTCAAAGTTTAGTATGATACTCGACAACCTAAAAACAGTGGAATTCTCTTTCAGCGAATAATAAATATCGTTCTCTGAAAATTTTTCCTTGAATCTTTTCTAAGCCAGTAAAGCTGGAAATCATACTTATGTTCATTTATTCCCCAGGAAGATGAAAACTGGGACATTGCCAGTCAAATATCTAACAAAAAATGGAAATACTATATTTCTAACATGCAAGTCGATCACTTGGATTCCTTTTTGAAATTTTCGTACACATTTTTCGTTTCATTATAATGTTAATTTTTATCCTGCTCAAAACTGAACGGTGATTACTTTCTATTTCAAATCCTTTGTGTTTCAAATCTTGATCCTAGACAAAAGTGAAAAAAATAGTCCCTGTGAATTTTCTATATCTTGTGTGTTCTCTCTATATGTATTTATGTACATCCTTATGCGAAGATGGCGTTGATAATACAGTAAACTTTCGATTGAACGGACAAAATTTCAGGTCCGTATGTCACATGTGACAATTAACACCATGTTAATTTAGAATGCTTTTAACCAAGATTTCCTTATAATTAAATTAACAATTTTTTTTGTTATTAATTTCCTATTAGTTTTAACAAATTTTGGCGAATAGGCCATCATATGTTGAAAAAACACTGTAATAATTTAGCCGACATAAATGAGTCACCGCTCATAAAACATGTTCGGCGAATGATTAGGACGTGATCACACCAATCGCACTGTAATTGGTTCTTTTGTCGCGTGGCGTGACTTTCTGCGGCAGTTTTATTACACACATTTTCGTGATTTTAGGGAGTTAATTATAAAAACACAGCAGAATTAAAAAGTTAAAAAAAAACTTGATAGTTTTTTCAATGCAGTTTTTTCAAACCTAAACCAAGCGCCTCAACATCGAACATTAACTTCACATTAACTTATCTAAAAGTGTGAAAATTAAAAGTTGTGTGTAAAACAATTTTTTTGTTATTACAGTGCTAATATTGATAAAATTGCAGTATAATGTTACAGATATTATTATTTTAAAAAATTCGCGATTTAACGGACACCCCTTAGTCCCTATTATAAAGAAGAAAAAAAAAAGGTCAAACTAGTTCTTGCTGGATACCGATACAAACAGTGTTGGTAATGAATCATTAGACCTACAGAAATATTTTGGAAAAATAAAAAAAAGCACAATGTTAATAATTTCTGTTCAAGACCTTTCCTATTCCCTCAGCCATACGACTGGTGGGAGTAGCTGTACGTTACCATACTACGGAAGATGATTATGAGTAAGGTGGTTTCCCGTTGCCTTTCTTGCAGTAGTATATTTTTATGACTGTAGCCGTATGTGTTTACGGGACCGATTTGCCTGTTTTGAGGGATGAAATAAATCGAGAGTTTACTTTACTGTATTAGTAATTACTCTTCTCTGTTTTGAATAGAGCCTTCTTAGCTTAGTCAGTATAGACGAAGCTCTTTGGTCAGAAAGACCTGGGTTTGATTCCCGTCAGTGACATGCGGAACTAAGTATATTTTGTATGGTATCTTTCACTGGTATCGTTCGACTAAAGGTGAGTTAACCGATCTCATACGGAAGTGGTGGATTTTTCCCTCCGGTTACTGGGAGTTTTCATCCCTCAAAACAGGCAAATCGGTCCCGTGAACACATACGGCTACAGTCATAAAAGTAAACTAAGGCAAGGAAGGCAATGGGAAACCACCTTACTCGTAATCATCTCTCTAGTATGGTAACGTTCAGCTACTCCCACCAGTCGTATGGCTGAGGGAATAGGAAAGGTCTTGAACAGAAATTATTAACATTGTGCTTTTTTTTATTTTTCCAAAATATTTCTGTAGGTCTAATGATTCATTACCAACACTGTTTGTATCGGTATCCAGCAAGAACTAGCTTGACCTTTTTTCTTTATATCAGCTGTTCTCTCTAATGACTTCAAAAATATTCTATGCCTTCATTACTGAAGCCTTCTTTTGAACTACAGGTACAAATAGGTCGCATTGTTCGATTTCCAGTTTTGAAATTTGCCCATATCGCTCTACTTGAAATTATCTGCCATCTCCGTGCTTAGATTTTAATACTGCAATTAATCTTTCCGTTTCTCGATCAATTGCAGCCTGATTGGCCCCGCTTTCCAACCAACAGGCTTTGGATTCGAATTTCCTCCTCGGGCATGGATGTTTGTGATGGGAGATGAAAGATGATTGATGGGAGATGAATTTCATCGCCTGGTGTGTGAGACGACCGCCCTACTTATTGGAGGCCCGAAGTGGCATGAAAAAGTTCCATGTTTTGTCTTTAGAGCAGTGTTTTCGGACTATGCAAAAAATTAAAAATACAAAATATATATAAAATTGATTTTAAAAAAATAGGAAAAAAGCCTTAGCCTACCGGCAGTTCAAAATATACTTTAGGTTTGCAATAACTTTTCGTGGGTTGGAGGAACATAAAAAACAACTTATTACCTGAATATAACACATCATAGTTATTATTTAGCATCATCACCTATTTATTATTATTATTATTATTATTCGTGACACCTCCAAGGAGTCCGAAGACTCATCGCGGGAGGACACCTACTATACAACTGTCTCCACCCACCGAACCTCTACAACCAATCATCTCTATCAATGCCATCTACTGCCCGCCACCATTTCATTTGTCATCATCCCGGTAACTCTGATTATGTCGACTACTTCTCTAATTCTGTTTGTTCCACTTTTTCCTGTTCATGCTTCTTAAATTGTGATACATGTCTTGAATTCTGATGACTCTGAGTATGTTTCCGTTGAGTTTCGCTGTTCGTCTGGTTCCTTGACGAAAGCAGCCGGTGCTTTGTTTTAACCGCGCATTGTCCCTGCTGGCATGAAATTTAATTATGTTGTACTATCGGTTTTTCTTGTGTTTTAAGTTTGTATTTTAAAGCCTACAAAATGCAGTTTGGATGGCTAAGTCCCAAATTATTAGCCAACTTCGTTCTTTTAGTGTTGAAGTAGATACTAATAATGGGATGCATCACGAGGGTGAGGATGGGGTAAGAAATCCTGGTCGATTTTTGGTATTTCTTATATGCTATGTGAGTGTCTGGAAATAACCAGGCGGAGCAAGTTATTTAGCTCTGACCCTTAAGTAATCCCTACCGTCATTAAATATGTGTTTATTTTAGGTCATAGTGGAGGACTTTAATTTTAGATTATTTTGATTTACTAGAAACGAGAATTTATGATTCTATTATTAGAATCTGAATTCTGGATTCTTCTTGTTATTGGAATCCAGAATTTCAAGGAAGGCATGCTTGTGAATAAAGTACCAATACTGATGAAACAAATCACTTTAAGAAGACCCGTTATTTCAATTTTTTTTTCCGCTTTCCACTCACATATCTGAAAAATGACATATTAATGAAAAAAATGTTTGCAATATTTTCTGTAATTACAATGTTAGTAATTAATGAGCCAGAGCTGTATCTTTTCTGGTTATTTTCAGCAAATTTTCGAGACACTACATTTCAATAGCATAAGAACGTTGTTATGAAATCACTTATTACAAACTTACATTTAAGTTCATGCGGATGTAAGTGTAAGATAATTCTATTCGGGGTCCCATTGGTCCAAACTGGTAAGTATTCACGCATTGAACTTTTTTGTTATAACCTAGCTGTATCGACATTATAGTTGGACACACACACTCTCTCTCTCTCTCTCTCTCTTTGTGTGTGTGTGTGTGTGTGTGTGTGTGTGTGTGTGTGTGTGTGTGTGTGTGTGTGTGTGTGTGTGTGTGTGTGTGTGTGTGTGTGTGTGTGTGTGTGTGTGTGTGTGTGTGTGTGTGCGCGTGCGTGCGTGTGTCGTGATCCTTGAAGAAACGACAACTTAGGTGTTACTACCTGTAAATCTTACCTGCCTGCGCTTTGGGATCTCCTCAGTTAATATTGCCTTTTGAAAATAAAAATGGAAACCTAGCGATTTTTCAGCCTTGCATGGTGACAAACGCTTTGATGTATTGTAGGATGAAAATTGTTCCTACTTAACTGACATATACGAATACATTTCAGATAATTATGACCTTATTAAGGAATATGCAACTCTTGACATTAAAAATTACTTGACAAATGGTCTCAAAACGGGAATGCTTTCATATACGTAGGCTAGTTTTAAGATCAGGCAGGATATACACCCTATGACATGCATATCACTTCATCAAGCAGAATGAGAGAAAGGCAACAGGTAAGAAGAAAGCAATAATGAAAACTAAGAAAGCTAAAAAGGAAAAGGAGGAGGGAAAATTAAGAAAAGAGAACGTTTCCGGAAAACAGCAGAGTGGATTATTATTATTATTATTATTTGTTTCGTTTCTTTTTAAATTTTTTAAGGATTTAGAAAATGGTAGTGTTAGAAAAATAGCAACCACATGAATTAATATTTGTGTTTCATCTTTCTCTAACATGTTGTCTAGTAGCTTATGTGATTTAGATTATCATTTTGTAATTTGATCAGTGCCCAGAAATTGGTAATTCTGAAGGATTATAACCCTATATATTTGAAATAATCTATTAGTGTTGTTCAATTAATTTTCGGTATTGAGACCCCATGTTTTTAAACATATTATAGGTTTATTAGAATAAACGATATAATCCAACAAGCTTCGTAAGTCGACGAATTTCAATCATGAGAGGTAAAAACTTATATAAAGAGACTAGAAAAATTAATTACACAATAGCAGATGTTATCAGAATTTATTGTGATGTACGCGTTCGAACAATGTTAGTTATCGTTGTCACGCTCTGTGGCATGATGCGTGTAATATCTCAGGTCGGCTGTTGTTAGATTTTTGATGGAATCAGGCCAAACTTGGCGTAGGATTAAGCCTTGGCTTTTCTTACATTGTATGGGGATATGGAAAATTTCTAAAGCTTCTTTAAAATTTCTTGTAAAACAATTAATTAATACACAGTGTGTCGTTAAGTATGAGTTGATTTTTTACAGGACAGCCGTTTGAATAAGAGTAACAAATTTGTTTATAGTTTTGACCACTAGAGTGTGTTGTAATCGCAGGTGCAACTTTTGAGTCGGGTTACGCAGCAGTTTTCGTGTGGCAGCCGTTGAATTAAGAATGTTTGAGTCGAGCATGCGATAAAATTTTAATGTAAATTAGCAAAAACTGCTACAGAAGTGTATCAAGACTTAGTACGACATATGTAAACGTTGTGTGGAGTTGGAGGAAGATTATTTTGAATCTGTGTAATTAACAATTCTAAATATATATTAAAGATACCAAGCAATTTTATAAGTTGGTTTTAATCCTTTTTTCCCAAGTAAGCAAACAGACATATAATTTAAGTTTGTGTCTGCATATAGTGCAAGTCTGAGGCAACTCGTGGTAAAGGTGGTGTAAGATCCGATCACTTTCCTTAGTATTTTCCCCTAATACAAAGCACATCCCCTTGCGGAGATGTATGATGCTATGCATTAAAGGCAAGGGCCACTACCCAGACCGGTTTCGACCTTTATTAAGGTCTCGTCAGTGGGAGCCAGGCCTAAAAATGCCAAGACAAGTTGCCACAAGGTGCTCTGCATTGTTTCAACCTTGGCATTTTTAAGTCTGGCTCCCACTGACGAGACCTCAATAAAGGTCGAAACCGGTCTTGGTGGTGGCCCTTGCCTTTAATGCATAGCATCATACATCTCCGCAAGGGGATGTGCTTTGCATTAGGAAAAAATACTAAGGAAAGTGATCTGATCTTACTCCACCTTTACCACGTGTTGCCTCAGACTTGCACTACTACGTGCAGGCGCAAACTTGATTTATTTGTCTGTTTGCTTACTTGGGAAAAAAAGCTTAAAACCTAGCTTATAAAATTGCTTGGTATCTTTAATATACTATATACCCAAGGTAAAAAACTTTCTACATTTTAAATATAGTTATTTGTTTTGATATAGTAATTGTTGTCTCATTACTTAACGGGCACACTGTGTATATGGCCTTTCTGTTTCTTGCCAAACTTCTTGGTGGCCTGTGTTTGTTGTATGGAAGACTAATCCTGATTTGTGCTGCTTTCTTTTTTCAACGTCTTTTACCTGTTCAGACATGCGAATCATCAGAAACCTTCCCGTTTGACCTACATAGAAAATGCCACAAGATCTCCTGATTTTTTGATGGTATGGTATGAAGGTTTTAGTGGATGTAAGAACTGCGAGATCTTACACATTAGCAAAAAAGCCACTTTAACGTTGTAATCATGAAGCAATGTTACAACTTTGTCTGTAGTATTCTTGATGTAAGGTAATGTAATTGCATTCTTGAAATCTTGTTTATGTAAAGGAGCTGTCGTCACCTATTAAGAATTCTGGTAATCGTCTTTATTGATTGTTTTCAGTTCGCACCCATTGGAGCTAGGGGAGAGAGAGAGTATACCTCAGGTAGTGAAGTTCTTCAATCAGTTTTTCTGACTTACTGGAAATACTGTAGGCTCTATCTCGTAATGTTTTAATCATGCTTATTTTTTTGTAATGGATGGTAGTCCTGTAAAAATCTTCCGGTTGAGGAGATTTTCTGTACACTGAAAAGGTCTTTATGTTAATAATATGATAATTTTAACTCCTAAGTCAAGAATTATAAAGTTAATATTATTAATATAATACCCAGATGTGATAGAGATGATTCCATTGTCAGTGCAGTGGCAGATAATTTGATTCCAAATATGCTATGCATTGCACATTATTCTGACTTTATTAATTTGTGGAACCAATTCAATATTGGTTTGGTGGCCATGGTATCATTCCAAATAATAATGAATGATAGATCAGGCGAGTTGAGCAGGGTCATAAAACCTCTAACTATTTTTAAAGAATCAGAAATGACACCACAGAAAATTTTATTACAAGCAGGTATGGAGGATATTAAAAAAAACAGCATTAAGGGTACTCACATTAACAGTAGAAAAAATCGAACGTCAAACCTTATCAAGAATGGTTTCAAGTGCTTTATATACTAATTCACTAAATCTTAAACAATATGTTCATGTGATTTAAATTATTAACTGGAGAAATTACTTATTAGGGAAGCTTTAAACTACCAGATCGGTGATACATTGAATTTCTGTTCTGGCCAGGAAATTTGAGACAGTGTGGTGCATAATAAGCATGGTATCTGCACATTTGAGAGTTGAAGTATGTTATTATAGTGAAAGAAGTGGTTATTATTATTATTATTGTAAGAGATCTCCAAGCATTCGAGGAGTTTAGGACTCATCGAGAGAGAGAGAGACCACATATTACAATCATATGTCGCTTAGTGAAGAAAAAATCTACGTCTCCCTCCCCTTTCTAGATTGCAATCATTCTGAAGTCCATAAATTTTCAGTATTTTCTCATAATCGACATTCTGCAATCCGTTCCGATGTTATCTTTAACACTTTCCTTAGCACCCTCTCCACTATATCTGCATCACCTTGGAAACCAAGTGATCAGATCTGTACACAGTAGTCCATATGAGGCCGTATAAAAGCTTTATAAAAAGAAAAAAGTCTTCCTTATACTTATATATCGATGTTCGTTTCGGCATTGAGATTATCCTCTGGGCTGCATTTACAATATTTGCTATATGGTTACTGAACTTCAACTTTCCTAGCCTAGTCAGCCTCGTCTAGCATAATCCAGCCAATACAATGCAGCATTGGATATCTCATTACACCAAAGTGCATAAATTTAAATTTGCTATCATTGAACTGGTAGCCATTACCACATGCTCACAATTCTGATGGAATGATTTGAATATCATTCTTGATTAATCCTGTCTATCTCATTATCATTATCAGAAAATAGCCGTACGTCTCCTGTCAAATCATTCCCAATGTCATTTATGTAAAGACTGAATAACAGTGAACTAATCCCTGTGGTAATACACCAATGGTCACCTTAAATCTTACAGATTTACATCCCCCATACATAACTTTTTGATATATATCAGTCATTCTTTTATCCAACCTAATAGTTTATAATCTAATTGCATACTTTCAACTTATGTGACAGCATCCGATTTCTTTATACTGTCAAAAGCTTTAGAAAAGTCCAAAAGTATGATGGTATATCCAATCTTCTTGTCTAATTCAGCGTTAATTTATTATAAAATGTGAGCAAGTTACATAAACATGACCTTCCTTTAGCAAACTCATGCTCATTCATTGTAAAGTACAGATTTCCTGTCAACCCATTTCTGTAGGCGATCTCTTGTCAACTTTCCAAAATCTTCGCTACTATTCTAGATAAACTGATAGGTAGATAGTTAGACACATTAGTCATTGCACCATCCTTGTGCAATGAGGTTATTATACATTCTTTCCACTTCTCTGTGCTGAGACTTAAATTATGCAGCCGGCAAAGGCTCAACCAGTTCAGCTGAACACTCTTTTAGCATTCAAAATTCTTATTCAGTTTATGCAGTAGCTTTAGTATACCTCTATGTTGATATCTTTTAGCAAAATGGGCAGCCATTAGTTGAACAATCTCTTCTGTATTTGCCACCGGCATACCATCCTGAATGCATAGCATCTGCATTCCGAAGAGTTCACATTCATTCTTTCCTTTACTTGCAACATTGGGTGTTGCTTTAGTTGTGTGAGTCAGTTTCTTTTCATATCCACACTCACTTAACGTTCTGTATAGCCGACATCATTTTTATGTACATGATATTCCTTCCACATCATCCTCTTAAAAATCTCTTGCTTAATACGACTGCCATCCTTTTCATTCGCCCCATGTTTATTCTTCAAACTCTAGGGACACATTCCGATATTGCATCATTGATGTATTTTTAATACTTTCTATGTATTGCCGATATCCTTCCCATCTAACAACCGATAGTATAGGATATAGCCTAGTATTCTCCTCAACTGATCATAATTTCCTTTGACTCGAAGTTAAAGAGTATCGGACTTGATTACAGTGTCAGAGGAGGGGTTTCATTTAAAAATGTGAGTTTCTACCTCCAGCTGGTAGCAGTGATTATGCTGTACTGATCTGGGAAGGGTAACCTTTTCTGAATGAAATATCCATACTCTTCCCAGATCAGTACAGCATAATCACTGCTACCAGCTGGAGGTAGAAACTCACATTTTTAAATGAAACCCCTCCTCTGACACTGTAATCAAGTCCGATACTCTTTGACTTCGAGTTCCTTAAGTCATATGCTGCTTAACACGTTATCTTGAAAATCCAACTTCATTCTTCTCATGAGATTTCACCGCTATTCAATCAACTTTCAGATAATTAAAGTCACACATGATGACTGATTGTTGAGGATCCATTAGGTTTATTTAGAGATACATTTATTGTCACCGGCAACTGATCCACTAGATCTGTAGCAACATCCCACTAAGTATTTAATCTTGTTGATTAAATTTATGTAACTTCAAACTCGCTGCTATATTTAAAATTGTTACTAATATTGCAATCATAGCTTTATACCCTAACTGACTTCTGATGACTTAAGTTATCCCATATCATTCCCATCACCACCACCACCCCCTACACACACGCGCGCGCGCGCGTGCGTTCATCTGTTTGGTAGAGGATGTAAGATGATTCATCGCTCCATAACACCTCCTAAGCTTCCATGTCCCATTGCACATGTTTGTGCCACTGAAGACGACGCTGCATGTTGGTTCGGATAATGTAGGGCTTGCATATTGCTGTCCTTCCATGAAATCCCATGTTGTTATCCTTCATTCTGAATGTTCCTGTGCTGATTCGTGTTTTCCATTTAATGCCCGGAACTCCGCATTCAACGCGTCGGCCGACGAATGGCAGTTTTTACATATTATCCTTCGTAGTACCTTACGGTCACGTTCTCTGAGTGTGATGAGTCGCCCACTGCAGGTAGCACTTCCGTCTCAGTATGGTATCACTGATTGTTGACCTGAGATGGCCCAATTTTTGCTTAAGAATTAGGCTTGGCATCCTATCACAACCTCTTTCAGACTCCCTCAGTTCTCGTCTCGCAGCTATTTCAATCCTAACACAGTTGAAATGACTTGGGAGCCTCACATTACTCTAATTTATACCGGCTACAAACACGTGACTCGTTACAAGGCACGATTCATCTTGCTCATGGGTTGTCTAGTTTCTTTCCAAGTACTGTATATCGGTTTTGGCCAATAATTTTTTTTCTTTCTTTCTTTCTTTTTCCTTCTTTCGAATTTGTGTGTGTGTGTGTGTGTGCGTGCGTGTGTGTGCGTGTGTGTGTGAGAACTCATTTGATATTAGTTATATGAACATCCCGGTATAAATAAGCATTTGGGTAATTCTTGGAGTTCATGGCGTTACTATCCTACATGAAGACTGATATGAGGAATGAAAATATTATTTTGATTAAGCTTCGCCTCAGTTAATGGCAATGTACTGCGACCGTCGTCTGCTATATCGCATTTGGTAGATGGTATAGCCAAACAAATTTAGCGCGTAAATTTATATCACCCGATTTGTACCACATAATATTACCCGATATTAAAACCTCTCAGCCATCTGTGAATTTAAAAAAAAATACACAAATCCTAGTTGCCTTGCTTAAGGGTGGAGAATATATGGGAGCTGTTGTTAATAATGTCCATTCTTATCTTATCTTTCTGTTCGATATACTGTACTTTATTTTAATATCAAAAACTAAAAACATAGAAAAATATGATTCAAAATCATGATATGATTATATTGTGGTAAGTAGTTACTTATCACAATGACTGCTTCATTGTTCATATCACACCAAATCTACTACACTAATTTCTATCATAGGTTTACAACCAATAGTGAATGGGATTGACATGGAAAAAAGGCTGTGAGGCGAGTGTATTATGTTATTGTACATATTCTCTGTTAGGTTTATGCGGAAGAAAAAAATAGAGTGTTATCTCCTCCGAGTACGATAAAGAGGCATTCACTCACTCATTCTTCTATATATTCGAAAAAGACTGTTTTTCCCATACTGAATATATCTAATTGACGTTAAATGAATATCGTATGATTTGGAATACTATAAATATTGTTATACAACGCTATGTCATACTACTTTTAATCAGTATCTTTGTGATATTTAATGAAACTGAGACAGAGCAGACAAAAGAAAGGTACGAATAAGGAATTTCGATGGTAAAGAAAGCTGCGTAAGTAATTTTTTTACACATAAAAATTCAATTTAATGCTTTTTACACCTTTAGACATAAACTCATTATACGCCTTTAGACATAAAACTCATTTTCAGACATCATCCCAAGGAATTTATATATGTATATTATGATTTTGTATGAAGTCACTT
Organism: Typopeltis vanoorti; assembly: GCF_054136105.1. Taxonomy (NCBI): domain Eukaryota; kingdom Metazoa; phylum Arthropoda; class Arachnida; order Uropygi; family Thelyphonidae; genus Typopeltis; species Typopeltis vanoorti. The sequence continues at coordinate 79,069,937 of NC_143563.1, read as the reverse complement.
ATCAAAACGAACTTGCAACGCTATTCATTATGACTTTTTAATTTTATGAAAATCTCTTCGATAATGATATTATACGAGTAATGCAATAATTATCTCAAAATTCAAAACAGAGATTTCAGTGCAGATTAATACTTCCAGAATATTAATTTGAAAGTTTTGCAAATTTTAAGATATGACTGTTGGTATCCTGATATAATCAGGAAACTGACAGTCATCTAGAACTTAATTGCTAGTCGTATGCCTTCCGAAATTCTAATGCGCGAAGCATTCGCACCATAAAAGCGCTTTTTATAAAATAAATACTCGTGATTTCAGTGAAATTTTTCGTTTTTCTTAATGAAAATAAGAAAAAAGTAAATGAAGTATAATGTGAGTCAAAGGTAAAACTGTCTTTTACCTTTGGCGTGCAGTTTCCAATATTACGAGTGGCATCAAATCGTCTGTAATCGCACTACTTAATCGGTAAATTTCTTTCTACGGCTACCTGAGCGCAGAAGAGACTTCTCCATTTCCGTTAATGGCGATGAGTAAGTAGATATGCAGTGCTTATTCGTATTCGTTGGATGTTTTGACTATGCAGTGGAACAGCTGCCTATAAAGAGAAATCACACTTTACCTTCAAAAGTATTCATACACCAGCTATTTATTAAAAGAACTGCTTGTTTATTCAGATTTATAATGCGAATTAATCGTTGACATTGATTACAGTGTGTTACTGATTAGGAATGCTTTGTGATAGAAAACAGCCGATAACTTTTTTATGCTTCCTTCAGAGGCATGGTGTATTCGGTAGTGGACAAGTAGTTCTGACTGTGAAGCTTAACTTGTATGAAATGAAGGTTTAGCTTTTTTAGGGTATGCTATAGAGAAGTATAAAGTTCTATTGAAAATAATGGTTCCTCATAAGCACCAGTGTAACTAGCAGACGACTGTTGAAAATATCAGTATACTGTACTTGTAAGAAATGCGACAACCAAGCTTCCAGGAAAATGCGACTACTACTACCACCCTACAAACCACCTGGTGGACCCCTTACCTTCCCCACACCTCACTATAATACTACTACTACTACTACTACTACTAATAATAATAATAATACCATCTTTATCTTCGAAGTCACTGCCAGGATGAGATACTGATGATACATCGTGCTTGGAATTTTCCAAATACCAGCGCAAGTGTCAGCCTACAAGAATTCGTAGTGTGACTTCACTTTCCATTCTTTCACAATCTACAACCAAGTTTGCTTTGGTTGCGCATACGAGGGTGGTCTGAAAAGTTCTAGGCCTCGACCATAGATGGTAACACTATCAACAAGATTTTTTTTTCTGAGTTGCAACATTTGTTATAAGCATCCATGTGAAATAGCAAGTCATTCTATCAAGTAGTTTGTTTTATACAGCTGTCTGAAGCAAAAGTGTTGTCTGTATCCCTTGAAATGAATAAAATTGAGTATCGTGCGGTTATAAAATTCTTTATAAAAGAAGGTTTAACGCCAAAAGAAATTCATTCGAAGTTCATAAAAGTTTATGGACACTCTTCTCCTTCGTTTTCGACAATTAAGAAAAAATGGGCTGCCGAGTTTGAATGTGGCCGTACCAGCTTTGAAGATGATCCACGTAAAGGACGTCTAAAAAGTGTAACACCAGAAATCATTGACCAAGTGCACTATATGGCATTGGATGGCCGGATAGTCAAAGTGCGTGAAATTGCTGAGACTATAGGCATTTAAAAAGAACGTGTAGGATATATTTTGCATGAACAATTGCAAATGAAAAAGCTTTGCGCAAGATGGATGCCGCGCTTTTTTGATCACAGCAGATGAAAAACGCACTCGCATGAAAATCTCTGAACAGTGCTTGGAGCGTTTTAACAAGAATAAAACTGATTTTTCGTGTCGATGTATTACTATGGATGAGACTTGGATTCACCATTACACACCAGAATCCAAACAGCAGTCAAATCAGTGGACAGCAGCCGGTTGTTCAGCGACAAAGAAGACAAAGTCGGTTCCTTCAGCAGGAAGGGTCATGACATCGGTGCTTTGGGATGCTAAAGGCATTTTGTTTATTAATTATCTTGAAAAGGGTAAAACAATAACCGGGGAATATTATTCCGATCTTTTAACCAGACTAGACGAAAGCATTCACAAGAAAAGACCCGGTTTGCAGAAGAAAAAAATCATCTTTCATCAGTACAATGCACCTGCCCACAAAGGTGTTTTGGCAATGGGAAAATTAAGGGATCTGCACTATGAATTGTTGGAACATTCACCCTATTCCCCAGATCTGACTTCCATCCCTTCCCAAAACTAAAACTATTCCTCGCTGGTCACCTTTTTTCTTTGAATCAAGAGGTGATTGCAGCTGTAGAGGGGTATTTTGCAGATCTTACTGAGAACCACTACAAGGACGGGATAATGGCGCTGGAGCATCGCTGTTGTTGAAAAATAAAAATAATTTTGAAATTATAAATTCATTTATTCATTGTTAGGCCAAGAACTTTTCAGATCACTCTCGTATGTGGGGATTTATGCGCTGTGGAAATAACAACAATTCATTATGCACATACGTCCATATGGATCGGTAACCTCAGTATTCGCCGAGATTAATAAAATGGTAACATTGCCACTTTTTTGAGGATTATTTTTTGTGTCCATAGAGCTGTCCAGTCAATATTGCAAAGTGATTTGGACCTGATTCTGATAATCCATTGTCTTGTCAATTTTTTGAAAAGATAGAAGACAGCAACATGACGATCACAAAACAACGAGCCACTAGACAATAGTATGCATCGGAATTTGACTGCAGTATCAATATTTTAACTAAAGTGTGTAATACACTTTAGTTAAAAATCAACCCATCCTTTAAAAACGGTTCAAGTGATTCCGAATTTTTACGTTCATGAATGCATCTCTTGATAATGCGCAAAGATTGTCAGACGTACCGTTTCATTTTCCAGGAACTTATTCCCAAGATTTGCTCAACTTATGTTGAGTGAATCTTGACCATTCATAAACGCAGAACGTTGGATTCGAGAATGTTTATGTAACGCTCGAAAACCGTTCCCCCTTAATTTCGTAACACCTTGCTACTCCAATGCAGTGAATAATTATTATTGTAAAATATAATCAATATAATTACCTTTCTAATGAAATTACTATAAATGTAATATAATGCATTTTGCACTATTGTTTCAAACCCAAGTTGCACGACATATTGCAATATATTTGATGCAACGGATTTACTCAGCTATGTCACATAACTGGAGAAACTTAAATTACTAAAAACCGAGAGATAACAAATTGGAAATAAATATTTATTATTTTGAACGAATGACTAGTTTCCTCTTCCTTGAAGCCTTCATCAGTGCGTAACATGGACGTGAAGAAAAGAGAAATACAAAAATATACATTACTAGAGAACAACAGCTATAAATTACGAATAAATAACAAACGGAATACTAACATTTGAAGGTACTTTGGATGCTTTAGTATTGTAGAGAATAGTTACATGGGTATGATCTCGTGTGTGCCAGAGTTGGATGACTGAGCGGTAACAATCAGATAGGTTATAGCTTAAATTAGTATTAAGGTAAACTGGAATGAGGAATTTCTATTGATTCAAAACTTTTTCTTTCAAGCTCATCATAGCATCTAGAAATGTTTTCTGTTTTATCCCAGATCACTGGATGAGGTGTAGAATCTTCATCTTCATGGTTGACAGAACTAAGAACGTAACGGATAGAGCGGTGGGTGTAGTTCTGCCATACGTGCTGTTTCTCGTAAGTTTCTCTAAACGTAGTTCAATGGATTTTTCTGTCAGACCAAAATCTGGTATATTGCAGTTACACCAAAGACGGTAAATTCTTGGATATTTTAAGCAGTCATGGTTTGGTTTTTCTGTATGAAACAAGGAACGAAGTTTGGTTAGAGGAGTGAAAGAAGTTGGATCGTGTATGTTTTGTGGATTGTAGCTAATTTTGGTAAAATAGAGCTGATAACTGTAAGGTAACCGTGCTCGCTTCCTCATCAGTGAAGAAAATTAAATTACTGAAGAACTAATGTCTCTTCTGGCAACCTTTCAGATGAATGGTTATCGATCGTCGTAAGTCCACTATTAATAAGTTCCTGTTTAATCTACCTGCTCACTGTATTGAAGATTACAATGATGTAAAAGGTTTTAGTTCTCTTTCGCACGCACGCACGCACGCACACACGCACGCACGCACACACACACACACACACACACACACACACACACACACACACACACACACACACACACACACACACACACACACACACACACACACACACACACACACACACACACACACACACACAGTCTCCTGGAGCGAAACCTTCCACCTCTGTATGAAACCAGTTAACCCACCTTCACTTGAAAAGCTCTGGTAAAAGTTCTTCGCGTCCTAAACAGTATGTGAACCCAGCCAAAAGGTATCGATCCAAGAATATTGATCAGAGTTTACTTTTTGTTCTGTTTTATTTTCAGTCTTAAGGATTGCTAGAATCGATCAACGTTTCTTAGTCATCTTGGACCATAAATAATTTTTTATTAGTTTCATTTTACTGAAGCTTCGCTGGCAACTTGCGGATATTGTTGACAGCGTTGAGTAAATTCTCGAGGCAGCGCAAAGATCTGGGAACGCATACTGTAAGTCATTTTTATTGTAAAAGATGGAAAGTTCTTAACTCTTTTATACTGCCGAATACAGGGAAAGCCTACTCCTGAAAAATGAATTCTTAACAGATAGCGACTGCTTTTAAGTATGAGCATACTTTTTGTGCTAGATCTGTTCCGCGTTTATTTAAATCCTGTATTGTCATTGTTGTTATTTCGTACCCATTAAGAAACGCAAAGTTTGAAATTTTCAGGCTTCTTCAACTTTCTATTCTTGTCTCTCTGTAATTATGCGGTCAGAAACATTGAATGAGAAAATAGCTATTCAAGTGAACATTCTAGCTTCATCTGAAACAAATCATCAAGCGTTTCTTTCCGCTGTTCATAAATTTTTTTTTCTTTCCTCAAGAAGAAGCGCCCCCCCCCCCCCATTCTTGCTGCAATCGTTTTTGCGTTTTCCATCAAAATCTTCTAAACTTGCCTGCCTCATTGTAAAGTTTTGATCAAAGCTTGCATTACCGTGCGAAGATTATGTCTTATTTCTGAATTTCGTTGTTTACTTGATCGATTTCTCGAAGAATAGCGTTCTAAATAATTTCAAATTAAGAATGAAATGAAAATGCATCATCGCAATTAAGAGACTTTCTACTCAGATTTGGTTTCTGGTGAAATTTTCTTCTTGAATTTGTTCTAGAACTTGAGTCACTTTCTGAAGATTGTTCGTGAGAGCTCTCATAGCTAGATATTTAGTTGAGAATTCATCATCATCATCATCCTCATCATCAAATTCTTGCCATGTACCCTCAAGGGGTGTACAGGATATGACAGTACTACATGAAAAAATTACATCATTACTAACTTCCTATCTACAATTTTCCTCCAAATCAGTCTGTTACTTGTCAAGACTTCAACCTTATCAGATCTTATATTTCTATCGTCTAAGGCACTTTGTACCGTATCAATCCACCTATATCTTGGTCTTCCTCTGGGTCGTTTTCCTGCCAACCTGGCAGAGAACACTTGTTTTGCTAATCTTTCCTCTCCCATTCTACTTAAGTGACCATACCACCTTAGATTAGCTCTGCTAATGCATTCCTGGATGCTGACAATGTCAAGTTCTTTCCTAATATCCTCATTTTTAATATGATATTGCCATTGATGCCATCTGGTCACGCCTCTAATCTTTCTCAGGACTCTCATATCTGCGGTCTCTAGTCTTTGGTCAAGTGTTTTACTTCTGACCCAGCTCTCAGATCCATAAGTTAAAACTGGTTTGAACACTGTCTTGTATACAGCTAATTTAGTGTTCCAACTAATTTCTCTCTTATTCCATATGAATTTATTCAATTGACTTCCCACCATACCAGCTTTGCTGATTCTGTTGTCTATTTCCATATTTAATTTACCATCTTCAGTAAAAATTGTGCCTAAGTAGCTGAAATGTTTCACTTGTTCCACAGGTTCTCCATTCACAACACAGTTGACATTTTCAATGATTCTGCCTATTTTCATTGTCTTTGTCTTTTTATTGCTGACCTTCATACCATATCTATTACAACAGCTATTCAATTTAGTCAGAGAATCTTGCAGACTTGTAGCGGATTTATTTAGAAGTATAACATCATCCGCATAAAGCAAAGAGCTGACATTAACATCTCCAATTTTGATATCAAATTGAGAATTTGATCTGGATATTTTTGTGTAGGCTTGTTTTTGCACATTTCTTCGTGAGACTCAGCACTTGCTTTGTAAAACAATGGATGTTAGTACGTATCCATTGCTAGCAGGAAACGTTCAAAATTAAAAGTATTTCGCATCAGTATGCCACGTGTCATTGTTAATAAAGGTGCCTGAATACGTTGTACATTTGCGTACCGCCTCAAAAAAAAAGCACTGATGAGATCCCATCAGGTAGTGGACCCGACAATAAAGCAAAACAATCTTCGAACAATTCCAAACCAGTTGGAATTGTTCAAATTGATCAATTTCTCTGGAAAGATTGAGGTGGAATGCATACTCACTTTCATTGGCTAATAAGGTTCTTTATCCACTAGTAAAACAAAAGAAAAAATTCTAGATCGCCACTTCTTCACATGCCTATTTTTCAGATTACAAAATACGAGGCACATTTTATAAAAAAAAAAAAAAGAGTCATTTGAACATATTTTCTCTTTTATAAGTTATTTTGATATAATACAACAAACTTCAAAAGAGTTTAGGCCACATCGGATAATAGAAGCTAAATTTAAAATTTATATATGACAAAAGCGCAAACTGTCTGAAGGGATTCTAGATAGCTTGGATTATCTTGTTTTAGCATACATGAGTAGCTTGATTTCTAAGTACGAGTAACATTGCATGTATGTACGTGTTTTCGTGTCTGATAGCGGATATAATAAGCGAAGTAGAATTTTGTTGCAATGGAATATCGCCATTTCAATATTTGCTTTGATCCTTTTGTAATCAAACTGGCGTTGTAATAAAGCCGTCATATTAATTATTGTTGCTTTAATGAAAACCCTCAGTGGTTAAATTATTTGTGCTTGAAGAACCGTGAAAGGAAATTTATTCTCTAACTGCACGCATATAAAACGAATAAATAACTGAATTAATAAATATAAAATGACAAGACGGTAATTGTTTCTTAAAATGGAGCAATCTCTCAACTAATCTGGTTAGTTTCTAGTTAGCTTTATTTTCTAGTTAGCTGCTAGTGAAAGCAACATTAGTTTATGAAGTTTGAGATGTGACATTAGTTTGTATGCATGTAGTCCGTTCTTTCAAAACATTTTTTGCTTTTGATGGTCATTGTAAACATCTCACTGTGATACCCAGCGTTCCACCTTCAAAGTACATGACGTCTACAATTGCTTTTAGCTCTGTCTAGCCGTATCTTGTGCCATGTAGAAGTGAACGTTTCAAGTGATTAACTGTTTTAGCTATGGACTGCTGAGGCACTAAAGGTGAAAGGTTTGATATAAGTCAGCTAGTGAACATATTCCTCAACGGAAGATGACCCAACAGAACTTAATTACTCAGGTCTTCCCACCTTGTGCGGGTCATCAACAGCGAAAAGCAGAAGCACCACTGTTAAACAAGAGGAAGAACTCTCGAAAAATCTCTTAGCAATTTTTAACTTTGGTGACACTTGTGATCACATGCTGTCAAAAAATCAAAGATCCTGGGTCTTCAGACGCACTAAAGGAGAGGAAGTGATGTTGGCAGTGAATAGTACCAGACTGAAGTTTATGTAAGTCGACTGCAATCGGGCGAAGATTTAAGAATTAGAAGTGGAATTAGCTATAGCAACAGATCATGTACTAGTATTTTCTGGTGGTTCCCTCCTCCAAGGCCCTACGTTAACTCCGGTCACAAGTCACCATCTATTCTTAATATTCGAATTAATGGATACTTAGAATAATCTCTCTGAAGAAGGGTACTGTGATAGCCATTCGTTTCTTCTTTTTCTATTTTATTTAAGATATCCTCATTATCCCCGCGTTACACAGGATATATCACAAGATTTCGGTTTTGCTGTCCTAAAGGCATCTGTCTCTGGTCCTTCCCAGCAAGCTAATAGTTTTAAAATGCTATACAAGGGTTCATTTGATGTATTTGCTGTTCCATTTCCAAATGATTTAAATTTTATAAGCGGAATCCTCAGTAGTAAATTGTTCACGGAAAATTCTTTGTTGACAGTTCATTGCGGGAAAATTTTTCGCAGGGAAAATTCATCGCCATAAAATTCATTACGGAGAATATTCTTCGCAGAGAAAATGATTCTCAAGGAAAATATTTTGCGAAAAATTGAAATAAATGAATGATATATATATGAAAAACGAATGCAAAACAAGACATAATTTAGAACAATATTGTTTCTTTCTGTAGTATTTATTTAATTAGATTTTATTTAACTTTTTTGAGTGATGGTATGGAGCATGTTTTCCTATGTATGCTCTTTGATACCATTAGAAAATACTGAGTGGTACAACCTATCTTAACATTATTGCTGATCCGGCGCATCCATTTTTATTGACCATTTATTTTTCCATGTAATGTACACTTCTAACAGGATAGCACTCCACATCACAGGGCACATAGCATGCACGAATGGTTCCAAAAACCATTCCTAATATTTTACTACTCCAAAATATTCCATTATATTTTTGTTCTGTATAAAGTGAAATTAATATTTTGTATTTCACTGATCGGTGAGTGCTCTAATTTCTGTTTATTTCTTAATTTTTTTTCTTACTTAGATACGACAGATAGGATACGACTCTCTAGATAGGATATCAATGTTTTACAAAAGTGATAGAATTGTCAGGGAGTAAGAGCGCAAAATATAATAATGTTTATTTATTTTTTTAACCTTTCGCTATTTTTCTGTGAACTTTATGACACTCATCCAGATATGATTTTTACTGAACTAATTCAGAATATTAGGTACTTTCAATATGGGATCCCTTTGTATTTTGGAACTGACTTCACTTTTCCTTCATAATAAAGTGATTTTGAAGGCTATTATTGTTTTACAGGGATAGTGTAAGGCTATATGTGCATTTCTAAGCGGCATATTCTTGCTTTAATATAATTACTTTCTAAGTAATTATATTAAAGCAAGTGAAATTACAGAAATCCTTTCATAGTGTAAATCAGCTTAAGGCAAAATTCCATCTGCGATTGAAACGCTAATCTTCACCTTATTACCCAATAATAGTATTTTATGAATCGAAGAAATTTTCAAGTTAATGATAATATTTCTCTTCTTGACTGAAAAAAATATATGCATGCTGAAATGCCAACGTGAAATACACAACTGTCTCTAGAACAGTTCGAAAATAAACTCAAATCAAAAATATCTGTAGTAGGAATCGTTGTCCTGGTTGGTTGAGTGATTAACAAACCCGCTCTATAACTGTATAGTTAATTAATTCGCACACTAGAATTAATTAACTATACACACTATAGTTTTTCATGTATTTCACTTTAGAAACATGTATACATTTTTTTTCAGCAAATAAGACAAATATTATCGAATATCAATTTTAAAATTTCTTCATTTCATAAAATACTAGGATTGAGAAATAAGGTGGTGATTAATGTTTCACTCACAGATGGGAATTTTGCTTAAGCTGATTTACACCATGAATGTATGTAATTTCACCGTCACTTTCTTTACCATTACTCAGAGGTGCACATTATAGTCTTACACTATCCTTGTAAAATAAATAATAGCCTTCAAAAAAACTTTATTATGCAAGAAAAGTGGAGTCAGTTCCAAAATACAAGGGGATCCCATAATTGAAATTACCTCATCTTCTGAATTAGTTCAGTGGAAAAAAAAGACATCTGGATGAGTGTCTAAGTGCGTTGAAAAATAGTGAAAGATTGCAAAAAGAAATATTATTATTTTGTGCTCTTACTCCCTGACCACCTTATCACACTTCTTGTAAAATATTAATATCCCATCTACAGTCTAATAGTATCTAAGTAAAAAAAAAAAATCAATATTTTAAGAAATAAATGGAAATGAGGGAGCTCGCTGATTAGTAAAATACAGAATATTAATTTCACTTTATACAGAATAAAAATCTTATAAAAAAGTTAAATAGTCTAATTAAATAAATAATATAGAAAGAAAAGGTATGTTCTCAAATGTCTTTTGCATTCGTTTTACATATATGTATCATTGCAATATTATTTCAATTTTCTCCGCGATGATTTTTCTAGCGAAGAAATTTCATGCACATGAATTTTCCCTGCGAAGAATATTCTCCTCCGATGATTTTTTTGAAGAATATTGTCTGCGATGATTTTTTTTTTGAAGAATAATCTCCACGATGAATTTTTTGCAAAGAATATTCCGCGATCATTTGTCCCTACGAAGAATTTTTCCCGCGAAGAATTGTGTGGAAACGGCCTTTCAGACTTTTGACAGTTTTACTACAAGTACTGATATGTACTAATTCATTTCTCTTGAATATTTTCTACCATTATATCAATGCTTATTCCATTTAATAAACTTTCTAAGTAAGTATGCCAAATATCCAGAATATTTTTAGTTTCAGTTTTAATGTTACCATTGTCACATCTGACAGTCTTTAACAGTAACCTTTTCCATTGCTAAGTTTGATTTTTTGTTGTTGGCTTCATGATATTTATCTTGTATATTCTTCTACCAACTTCTTTCTGTGGCTTTTGTTTCTCTGCTTTTACACATGGCATAGCTGTCTTTTTATCCCCTGCATTCTGTCAAGACTTACTTGCTAGGAAATTTTGATATGCTTTCTTCTTTTCCAGGACTGCATCTTGAACGTTTTATTCCCAAGTAGAGTTTAGTGTTTCTCTCTTGCAGCGATTATCTCGTTAGATAATTTCACCACGTGCTTTCAAACTCTTTCATATTTACTTCTATCATATATATATATATATATATATATAGTTGAGTACACAGTTCACCGTAAAAGCTGCTCCACTTTGATTATTTCTTTTTAAAATTTTCTTACGTTATTTTTCTTTTCCATACGAACTTCATTTTATCGTGCTCAAAAGTAGATGGTGATAATGGTAATCACTTCCTCTTTCAAATCCCTTGTATACCCTGGTAATCTATATCTTCATGCTGTATACAAGCATGAATATATAGCTATCGACAGTAACATAGTCAATGAAGATTCTTATTTTTTGTGTCTTCACTTCATGATTTGTGCATCTTTATATTGAAAAATAATGTTAGTGGTGACTAATCTTGTCCCGTAAAAAGAAAAAAAATCCAGCCGATACTTTATTATCAGGTTTTAACTTTATTATTTATTATTAATGGTATTTAAATTATCGTTAGGATTTACCTTTTCTCCAAATTTTAACCAATAGTTTTCAAACCAAAACCAAAGGCGAGTTAGCCGATCTAAATATGATAATAATGGAGTTTTTCTTCCCACATAATGTGAAGACTATAGTGGTTACAGAAACACACACAATTTACAGACATAATAATCCAGCCATCTGATATAAATTAAATCTGAGTATTTAAATACTCCCTTTTTCGAGAATAAAATATTAAGGACTAAGCCAGGAGAATAAGCGTTCTTAAACGTGAGTAGAAAACTTTTGTGATTGGACGCTAGTGCATTGTCCATATTTAATTGTACACAAGTACAAATTTTGCATAGTCATATTGAAAAATGTGAAAGCATTTCTTATTATTTTGTTAGAGACTGTTCTATGCCCTATCTCGTAAAGTTTTAATTTTGCATATCTTTTGTAATGGATGGTGGTGTGAAGCGGCATTTAAAAATCTTCCCGTTGTGGTAGGTTTTCTGTATACGGAAAAGGATAACATGTTTTCCTCTTCGTTTACTTTGACAAGGATATCATGGAACGATAGATTTAAATATGGTAGTTTTTCTTCCCGCATAATGTGAAGACTGTATTCCTTTATAGAAACACACACAATTTACAGACATAATCCAGTCATCTGATAGAAATTAAATCTGAGTATTTAAATACTCCCTTTTTCGAGAATAGAATATTAAGGACTAAATAAGGAGAATAAGATAGTTCTTAAACTTGACTAGAAAACTCTTTTATGTTGGACGTCAGCGAAGTCAGTCAATATCCCGTTTTTGTAATAAACGACTAGACGATAGTTGTGGCGAGATTTTTTAACCTTTTGCGAAGATTGAGAGAGAGAGAGAGAGAGAGAGAAAGAGAGAGAGAGAGAGTCAATGGCTGAATGTAAGCAAGGCAATACGCTCTAATTATCTTATTAGATATTGATTCTACCAGAAAAATCTACTCAATGCACAGAAGAAAGGATTTGGTTATTATTCATATTATTTTTTATGATAACTCAAGACACCAAAATCAGGACATAATATATTATTATGCTTTCTGATATTTTGTTGGATTCCAACTACCAGCTTGAGAACACAAAGAGTTGTTTGAAATACATAGACAGTACAGCCGATTATACAGCGGAACA